>NC_142869.1:46678833-46831500 GCF_051225735.1 Oryctolagus cuniculus | reverse complement strand
GCACAGTGACTCCTGTTGTTGACTTAACAAATTGACACTCTTGTTTATGGCATCAGTAATCACCCTAGGCTCTTGTCATGAGCTGCCAAGGCTATGGAAGCCCCCTGAGTTCACTGACTCTGATCATATTTAGACAAGGCCATGGTCAAAGTGGAAGTTCTCTCCTCCCTTCAGAGAAAGGTACCTCCTCCTTTGATGACCCATTTTTTCCACTGGGATCTCACTCGCAGTGATCTTTCATTTAGGTTTTTTTTTTTTTTTTTCCCCAGAATGTCTTGGCTTTTTAAATTTTTAAAACAACTACATTAAATTAAAATAAAATAAACTGTGGTGACTGCTCACCTTATTTAAATAGGATGCTGGTTCCAGGCTGGCTCTGTAGGTAGAGAGTTAAGCTGCTGCCTGAAATGCTGACATCCCATATGGATGCCAGTTCTTGTCCTAGCTGCTCTGCTTCTGACCCAGTTCCCTGATAATGAGCCTGGAAAAGCAGCGGAAGGTGGCACAAGTGCTTGGGCATTCCCCTGAACCCGTGTGGAAGACCCACATGTAACTCCTAAATCCTGGCTTCAGCTTGACCCTGCATGCCTGTGAGACCATCTGGGGAGTGAATCAGCTGATGGAAGACCTCTCTCTGTCTCTGTCTCTCCCTCTGTGTGTGTGTGTGTGTGTAACTCTGCCATTCAAAATAAATAAAACAAATCTTTTTAAAGAAATGTGATGGTGGTTGTATTTGGTAAAAAGTTACAATTAGGAAAAAGAACTTCTGATGTTTCATTTCACTTCAAAGTGGCTATAAATAATGATGTTACCAAAATTTTGTAAATATATAAGAAGGCATTTTGATGCCTTTGCAAAAAGTAAATAGGAAATATTTGAGAAGATAAATATGTTTACTTGATTTGAAAATTTTGCATGTATTAAAATATAACATCACCACATAAATATTTATACGTATCAGTTAATTTTTTTTAAAAAAGTGGTGCAGTGGTGGTGATGGGATTACCTCTCATAAGAAAGTAAAAAAATTATTATGCCACCTTCATTATCTTTATTAAGTTACATTATTTTATTTTCCATGATTTAGTGGACTAATTATTCTTGAATACAACTTTTCATATTTTATATATCTTTGTGCTTAATGCTGATATTCCTGATAACTCTCATGTTAATTAACTTATTAATGTCTGGTAATAGTAATCTGTAAACTAAGAAAAGCAGAAAAAATGACTGGAAAAATCACACTTTTATTGTGGAAATGGAACATATGTACATGTATATATATATTTACATTTATTCTAATATTTATTGCTGCTTAGGTAAAAAATAAAATACAGATTAGTACAAAATATACTGTAAACTACCCAAAACATGTACTGAAAATTAGAGTACACATTAGTTTTAAAACATTGAATAATGTGAATGATATTTTGAAAATGGAAGCTTTGAATGCATATTTAAATTTTCCTAGGTAAAAAAAATGTAGAATTTAAATAATACATTAAAACAAAAAATATCACTGAATGTGTTACTTGCACAGAATATTGAATCTTTATTATTATCAATTAATTCTCAATTTCCAAAAATGTTAATAAATTCCTCAAGGTAACCTAGCTCATACCCCTAAAGCACTTGTGTATTCATTATTTTGGTGGTAATCATAATCAAGCAAACTGAACTTATTGCTCTATAATAGCTCAATGACATGGAGCCATAAGAATCAGAATAACACTTATTAGCACATTGACACATTGCCAAAGTGCTTAACTTACACCCGGGGAGTAGTTACAAATGGTGAGCATCTGGATAGTTAAGTATTAAGCTCCCTCAGGTGGATGCTTCAGTGCTTGGCATTACGCAGAAACAAGTTTAAAGACGTGACACCTGCTCTACAGTAGCTGCAAAACGAAAGACAAACACTTATAATGAACCATAAACACATTAGAAAATCTGACAGTCTCAGATTAGGAAATAAAGACATCATAGAACTCCAGCGACATTTGTTATATTGCCATTGTAGTTGTTAACATACATACTTCTGCACAAGTTTTACTAACATTTGTAAAAAAAGAGATGAGTATAACATTCAGTGCAAGCCAGGAAAATTGAATAAAGCAGGAATTGTGAGACTGCCCGAGAGCACTTTCTGACCACTAGAATTTTTTTTTTCTTTTAGGGAGTAGAACATTCTCTAAATTTTATCTTCTAAAATATACCCATACATTTTTCCAGGACTGTATCTGTTTATCCTTTTTTTGAAATGCTTCCAATTCAGGAAGCCATTCTCTTATCTCCCTTCTCTTTATTTTTACATCCAAAGGATATTTAAAAAAAATTTATTCATTAATTTGAAAGAGTTACAGATGGAGATAGAGACAAAGAGAGCTGGTTCACTTCCCAAACGGCTGCAACCACCCAGAGCTGAGCCAATTTGAAGCCAGGATCTGGGAGCTTCTTCCAGGTCTCCCACATGGATGCAGGGGCCCAAGGACTTGGACCATCTGTTGCTACTTTCCCAGGTGCATTAGCAAGGAGCTGGATAGGAAACAGAGCAGAAAGGATTCCAACTGGTGCCCATATGGGATGCCAGCACGGCAGATGGTGGCTTAGCCTGTTATGCCACAGCACTGGCCCACAGATGATTTCTGTTTCCCAGTTCTCTCTACTGTCCTTTACCGCTGACAACTATGTATTTCAGGATTTGAGTTAATCTCCCTACATCATTTTTTTTTAACATTTTTTTTCCTGTCTCAATGCTCTCCCCCCATGTATCATTTATTTATATAATGCCAATATCCTTCTTACTTACATGTTATAAACAAGTGATTTTTGTCAGTTTAATAAAACTTGTATTTATCTGTTTTTCACAAACCTTGCAGACTCCTGCCCTGACTTGTAGACCTGTTGTGATTCCATAAATGTGCTATTTTTCTGCCTTTGCACATTTTTGTTCCTTGTATTTGGATTAGCTTAGCGTCATTTTAGTATGCCAGTTTTTGTTTTTCCTTTAGAACATTGCTAAATCACTTCCATTTTTATAAAGCCCATCTTTATAACTTCAAGTTAGTCTGTTGCTCATCCTCTGTACTCCCCTGGCACTTGGTGCAGTACTTAAGAAAGACATATTATTCTACATTTCAATTATTTTACTGCATATCTATGCTCTTCATTACTTTGTATGCTTCTAGAAGTTTAGATATTTTGCTATTCTTAGGACATCCAAGACCTTGACATTTCGATGTAGTTTCATCAAATATTTGTTGAATACAGGATATTTTGAATTAAAAGTAGAAGATTCAGATTTGGAGCAGAAACGGGCAAATAGAATAATTCAGTCAGCTCACAGCAAGCTACTGTCCAATGACTAAGTAATTTCAATTAGCTTAGAATTTTATTATGGCCATAATGGTGGGCTCTGCCTTACTTTGGTTGCAAAAAAAAAAAAAAAAAGAAAAGAAAAAAAAAATTCTCAAATTGAATGAGTTGATACCATAAAGTTAAAGGTGGTCTCCTGAGTTTTTTTTAGAATATATGACTGAAATTCCAGGCTCCCCTCTCATTGTTTTAATTTTTTATTGATTTATTGTCATTTTATTTGAAAAGTAAAGAGACAGAAGGGAAAAACAAACAAACAAACAAACAAAAACAGGGAAAAAGGAAGATACCTCATCTACTGGTTCATTTCCCAAAAGCCTGAAGCAGTCAGAGGAGGGTAAGGCTAAAGCTTGGAGTCAGAAATTCAAACCTCGGGCCACTATTTTCCATCTTTAAGCTTTGTAACATTACAGGGATACAAACTGAAAGATTTTTTTGCTATTAACTTAAGTGATGACTGACTATAAGTTGCCACATAACCTAGTATACAATTTCCTGTGTGGAAAAATACTGAGAAAGAGACAAGAGTTTTTCCAAGTGAAAGGATGTTTATCACAAGTGAAATTACAAATAAGAAAGTATTATCAGCAAAACATTACTTAGCTCAATGTTAAGCAAAAGACTATCCTGGAAAACGATCACTTGTTATTTGCAAACAGTTGGAGAATATAACCTATGTTTTTGAATTTGCTTTTACATTCTAATATAATGTACATTTGTAAGAAAATAATATGGTACTATATTGACTACTCCAGAGTAATAAAGCTGAGGTGTCCTGTGAAAATGTATTTGAAACTATGTATTTCCTATGACAGTTCAATTATTCAGTGTAGAGTCTTAATTTGAAATTATCAGTAGAACTTTAGGTCTGGAAACCACTAGAATTCTTACCTTTCTAGTATGCTTATTATGTGATTTATCTTATAGGTCTAAGTGACAAATAAAAAATTTGGATTGAAACTTTGTATATAAGGAACTGGATCTTTGGTTGGAAGGAATACTAAAATTCATTATTGCAAAAGGAAAGATAGTTTTAATTTAATGTTTTATTAGGGAGCTATCCTTTCTAAAAAATTTAATTAAAATTATTTTTTACAGAATTAGCTTTGTTATGATGTTAGAAGAAGACATAAGATTCCTTGCCAAAGAGAGACAGAATTAATATCTTAGCCTGGTTTTAGAATGTAAGTAAAGGCTTCACATCTTTGACCTCAGAGAATGGAAGACTATTTAATCTTGGCTTATACCTCTTTGTGAGATGTAATAATAACAATGACTCCAAGGGGATCTACTCAACCATTAAAAGACGAATGAACACAGTAAAAGAAAAGATAATAAAGACAGTTCCATATAAGAAGAAGAATTTATTGGCTTTCTAGATTGGAATCTGGGTCAGAAACAAAAACACTGAAGACTAGCTTAGGGCAGCAAGTGTGATTTAATTCATTCCTGGCAGGACACACATAAGAAAATACTCAAATGCAATTATAGAAGATACCATTCTCTATGAATCAATCACAGTTTACAAAATCCCTTTGTAAAGCACTACTGAGAATTTCATTCTCTGATAGGAAATCTTTGCATCAGTCACCACCAGAAAGAGCAAGTAAATAAAAACAAGAAAAAAATAACTTGATAGCAAGATAACTTGAAATTTTTTTTTTTTTTTGACAGGCAGAGTGGACAGTGAGAGAGAGAGACAGAGAGAAAGGTCTTCCTTTGCCGTTGGTTCACCCTCCAATGGCCGCCGCGGCTGGCGCGCTGCGGCCGGCGCACCACGCTGATCCGATGGCGGGAGCCAGGAGCCAGGTGCTTTTCCTGGTCTCCCATGGGGTGCAGGGCCCAAGCACCTGGGCCATCCTCCACTGCACTCCCGGGCCACAGCAGAGGGCTGGCCTGGAAGAGGGGCAACCGGGACAGAATCCGGCGCCCCAACCGGGACTAGAACCCGGTGTGCCGGCGCCACTAGGCGGAGGATTAGCCTAGTGAGCCGCGAAGATAACTTGAAATTTAAACTTTGATTCAATCTACTATGATTTCAATTGCACTAGAATGGATGACTGAACATGAAAAAATATTTCTTCTAATAAGAAATGAGTAGTCATCTCCATCACAGACATAAACAATTTATTAGTATATTCCAAATATTTCAAAATTAGGTTCATTATAAATTAGCAATCAAATATCAAACTTAAGTTTATTCTTGAGGAGGAATGAGGTTAAGTTTGGCAAATTAGGAACGTAATATTTGGTCAAAATTTAGTACTCTCACACAATTAACCAGATTATTGGATCTACACTATTCCTCTCTTTAACAACTTTACTCTTTATCTTGAAGAGTAAATTTGGTCAATTAGGTAGGAACAAGATGATAATCAAAAAAACATATTTTAAATCTTGGAAATATATAAATATACAAAGAAATTTAAGATCATTGTATAATCATTAAATGGTTTTTGTAAGTATTATGAACAGTAAATAATATATAATAGAATTGTATTGTGGCTTTCAATATTTGAATGGTATAATTTTAACAAAATTTATCAATATTATGGGAAATTTAATATATTTTCACAAACCTCATCAGAAGGGTAAAATTTTTCAATAAAATTACCAGTAGAAATGTATAATCCTGATTTCACTATCTTTAAATGTAGTTTCTGAAAATGATAACAAGGCCTTTCCTGAATAATTAAGTTCCTAAATAATCAACTTGATAGGATTCACTATAAATGGTATTTTTAAATGTAATCTTTACTAAATATCTTAGTGTGTTCAGGTCATGATAGCAATATCACAGACTAGATGTGATTTTGTTTTCTCCCAGTTCTGGAAACTAAAGTTTGAGATCTGAGGCTAGGATGGCTGGATTCTGGTGAGGCCTCACTTCCCAGCTTGCATACAGTCATCATCTCACAGTATTTTCACATGGCAAAGAGAAAGCAAACTTTCTGGTGCCTCTTTTCATAAAGTTACCAATCCAACCATGAAGGTGACCCTGATAACTACTTCCAAAAGGCTAATTCTTTGCTGCTTTAAATGAAGAGAATATTTAAGAAAGAAATCAACTGTTCATTGTTTATTTAATAAAAAGAGGTACTAAAATCAGCTGGTTCAAACACTGTGTTTTGTATTTTATGCAATAACTGATCTGTCATTAAACAGAGGTCATAGACAGACAAGCACATGGATGGAAGAATCTCTTCAAAGGAAGATCTACTCTAAAAATAAATATTTAATGTAGCACTTTTACTTCATAGATTTATATATTTGATGCATTTTCTCTGTTCTAAAAATAACTATCAATTGTTAAAACATTGTTGTAAGCATATATTAATTGGTATTGCTAATATTTTCTAATTTTATCAACAAACCTGCAAACATACATCTTAGAGTAAGATTAGACTATACTTTTGAGATCGATAGTGACTGTTGCGTTTCATCCAGAAAATTTATGTGCTTATTACATAATAGATGTTTTATCAATATTAACTTATTTTTGTGTTCTCATTTGAAAAGCTCTTGCCTTAAAATCTTGCAAATCACATACTTTAACAATGGACCAGCACTGTCCAATAGAAAAAAAAAAAAAACAGAATTGTATATTTAATTAAAATATTTCTAGATACGTTATTTTACAAAGATGACAAAATGCTCAAATTGCTTTTAATGCCGCATATATTTAAACCAATATTTCAAAAATATTATAACATGAAATCAAGAATTGTTGAAATATTGTGCAGTTTTCCTAAAATACAATGCCTGTTTTAAATTCATAGCATATCTCAATGGGACTAAACACATTTCAAACATGTGGTAAGCATATTGGACTAGAGATTACTGCAAAGAACAATATGAGTACTTCTCCAGGCCCTCAATTTAAAAAAGATACATTTATTAAGATTTACATCCCTACATCACATCCAACAGAGAAAATAACCAAACATGGAACAAAGACCTAAATGTCACTCCTTAAACTCTGGAATTTCTAGAGGTAATAAAAACACTTCAAGATATTAGTATAACCATAGAATTTTTGCATAAACTCTAAAATTGCAGGAAACAAAAACAAAACTAGACAAATGGGATTATTTTAGATTGAAGTTGCACAGCAAATGAATCAATCAATAGATGAAGAGATATCCAACAGAATAGGAAAACATATTTGCAATCTACCATATATGACAAAGGATTAATATCCAGAATATATCAGAAATCCAAAAAATTCAACACTAGAAAAACAGCAAAATTCAAGTTTAGAAATAGGAAAAGTACATGAACAGAGAGTTCTCAAAAGGAGAAATAAAAGTGGCCAAGATAAATATTTGAAAAATTGTTCAATGCAATTAGCCACCAGAAAAATGAAAATCCAAACCACAATGAAATATCACCTCACACCTGTTAGACTGGTTCTCATGAAAAAAAAAGAAAAAAAATCAGAAAATAAATACTGGGAATTATGTGGAGAATAAGGATCATTTATATGCTGTTGGTGGGAAGGTAAATTAGTATAGCCACTATGGAAAAGAATATAGATTTATTACAAATCTTGAAATAGAACTGCCATATAATACAGCACTCCACAAGTGGCTGTCCATTTAAACAACGTGAAATCATTTTATAAAACAGATACTTGGTCTGCCATGTTACCTGCAGCACTGTTCTGAATAGCCAATATAGGAAATAAACCAAGAACACACACAAACAATGGAATATTATTTACTATAAAAAGAATAAAATTCTACCATTTACATAAAAATGAAAGCAACTGGAAAATAATGGTAAGCAAAATAAACCAGTCACAGAAAGATAAATATACTATATTTTAATCCATCATGTTTGTGATGTTTCTTTTATGACTGTTATTGCTTTCAATTAATATAGATAACTCTGGGATTGGCTTTGCAGTTCATAAGTGACTTATGCTTCATTTAGATTAGTGCCACTACAGAGAAGAGGACATCAGTGTTATACGTAAGGTAATTCTACTGTCAGGCCATGATGAACTCAAAGGAAGATATCGGATTTAAATGAGCCAATCAGATTATCTATTGAATTTAAAAATTAATATTTGTCACTGATAAACATAGCAGTGAAGTGTCTTTGCATCTTCAATTTTCACAGAATCTGAGAAGAGGCTATGATACATGAATTTTTGTTTGAGTTCAATTGGTGAGATGGTTTTATCATATCCTTAGCTATAATAATTCAGCTATTCTTTATAATATACCTGAAGACCGAGAACCATCCATACCAATACTTTGCTTCAGTGATTTAAGTAGTCAGACAAATTTCTGTACAAGTAGGTAAAGTTAGTAGCTAAGTCATAAGTTGAGGACATATATTTTAGCATCAGATGCTTCAGCATAGTAGGGGAACATCTGGGTACAGAAATAGAGCAAGAACTACAGTGAACAGTGTATTCAGAATTGACTATTGAATTCATGTGGGCAAAAGACACTGTGCCTCCCGTGCCAACTACAATGTTGGATACTAACAGCCTTTATTATGTAGTAAGGATACTGGAAATTTTTTTAAATTTTTTAATTTAATAAATTAATTTATTTATTTGACAGAGTAAGACAATGAGAAAGAGAGAGACAGAGAGAAAGGTCCTCTTTCCATTGGTTCACCCCACAAATGGCCACCATGGCTGGAGCTACGCTGAACCAAAGTCAGGAGCCAGGTGCTTCCTCCTGGTCTCCCACGTGGGTGCAGGCGCCCAAGCACTTGGGCCACACTCCACTGCCCTCCCGGGTCACAGCAGAGAGCTGGACTGGAAGAGGAGCAGTCGGGACTAGAACCTGGCACCCATATGGCGCTGCAGGTGGAGGATTAACCAAGTGAGCCATGGCGCTGGCCCTAGGATACTGGAAATCTTAAACCATGAGCATGGAGGGACAAATTAAAGAGGGTCTGATTTGTAATGTAGAGTGCCTTAAACTGTATTCTATCTTCCCCAAACTCAATTCAAATGTTGAAACAATAACCACCAATGTGTCTGTATTTGGAGATGGGGTTTTCAGTTGTTAATGAAGATCATATAAGTCACAAGAACAAGAATCTAATCTAATAGGATTGGTGAACCTACAAGAAGAATCAAATAGATTGCTCCTTCTACCCATGTATACACACTGAAGAAATGTCATGTGAGCATTTTTCATGACTGATTGTTCTGGCTAAAACTTCCAGGACCATATTAAATAGCAGTGGTCTCCCATCCAAGTACTAACCAGGCCCGACCCTGCTTAGCTTCCAAGATCAGACGAGATGGGGCGCGTTCAGGGTGGTATCTGGTTTGCATCTTAATGGGAGTGCCTCTAACTTTTCCTCTTTCAGTGGAATGCTGGCTAAGGATTTGTTATAAATTGCTTTGATTATGTTGAGGAATGTTCCTTTCATACCCAGTTTGCTTAAATTTTTCATCATAAAACGGTGTTGGATTTTGTCAAATGTTTTCTCTTCATCTATCTAGATTATCATGTTTTTTGGTCTTCAGCTTAATGTGGTTAATCACATTTACTGATTTTCAGATGTTTAATCATCCCTGCATACCAGGGATGAATCCCACTTGGTCCTCTTAAATGATCTTTGTGATGTGTTTTTGGATTTTACTGGCAGTATTTTTGTGGAGGATTTCTGCGCCTATGTTCATCAGGGATACTGGTCTACAGTGCTCTTTCTCTGTCGTGTATTTTTTCTTTCTTAGGAATTAAAGTGATACAGGCTTCATAGAAGGATTTTGAAAGTATTCCTTTGTTTCAATTGTTTTGAATATCTTGGGAAGAATTGGAGTTAGTTTTTTAAATGTCAGGTAGAATTCAGCAGTGAATTTGTTGGTACCTGGGCATTTCTTTGCTTGGAGGATCTTCATTACTGATTCAATCTCCATTTGTTTATTGATCTGTTTAGGTGTTCTGTGTCTTCATGACTCAGTTTATGTAGGTTGTGTGTGTCCAGGAATCTATCCATTTCTTTTAGATGTCCTGATTTGTTGGTATACAGCCCTTTGTAGTAATTCCTGGTGATTCTTTTTATTATTGTGGATACAAACAGGGAAGGAAAAAGTCAAATGATCCCTATTTACTGATGACATGATTCTATATATAGGGAACCCAAAAGACTCCATGAAGAGACTATTAAAACTCATAAAAGAGCTTGATAAAGTAGCAAGATATAAAACACATAAAAATTAATAGCCTTTGTATACACAGAAAATCTCATAGCTGAGAAAGAAATTCTAAGATCAATCCAATTCATAAAAACTACAAAAAATTAAATACATTGGAATAAATTTAACCAATGATGTCAAAGTTCTCTATAATTAAAATTACAGAACATTAAAGAAAAATAGATTAAGATAAAAAAAGGGGAAAATCTTCTGTGCTCATGGATTAGAAGAATCAAAATCTTCAAAATATCCATACTACTGAAATCATTTTATAGATTTAATGTGATATCAATCAAAATACCAACAATATTCTCAGATCTAGAAAAAATATGCTAAAATTCATATAGAAAGAAAAGAGAACATAAATAGCTAAAGTAATCTAATGCAACAAAAATAAAGCTGGAGTCATCACAATCCCAGACCTCAAGCTGTACTGTAGGACAGTTATAATAAGTAAGCCTGGTACAAGGATAAAAACAGACGTGTAGACCAATGGAAAAGAGGAAAAGCTGCAGAAATAAATTGACACATCTACAACCAACTTATATTTAACAAAGGAGCAAAAATCAATTCCTGGCGCCTATACAGTCTCTTCAATAAATGATGTTGGGAACACTGGATCTCCACATACAGACATATGAAACAAGGCCCTTATACCTTAAACAAAAATCCACTCAAAGTGCATCAGAGACCTAAATCTATGATGTGATACCAAAAAATTACTAGAGAACATTCAGAAAATCCTACAAGACATTCGCATAGGGAAACTTATTGGAAAAGACCCCGGAATCAAACCAAATTTTGGCATCTGAAGCCAAATTAACAAGTGAGATCATATTGAACTAAGAAGCATCTGCACTGCAAAAGAAATACTCAGCAAAGTTAGAAGGCAACTGACAGAATGGGAAAAATATTTGCAAACAATGCAACTGACAAAAGACTAACTTTCAAAATCTGTAAAGAACTCAAGAAACTCCAGAAAAACAAAACAACCCAGTTAAGTGAGTGTCCAAGGACTTAAACATTTTTCAAAAGAGGATATCCAAATGGCCAACAGACACATGAAAAAATATTCAGGATCACTAGCTGTAATGGAAATGCAAATCTAAACCACAATGAAGTTTCATCTCACCCCAGTTAGAATGGCTTTCACACAGAAATCAACAAAAAACAAATGTTGGGGAGGATGAGGGGGGAAGGGCAACTTAACCCATTGTTGGTGTGAATGTAACCTGGTACAGCCACTGTGGAAGACAGTATGGAGATATCTCAGAAAGTTGAATATAGACCTACCACATGATCCAACCATGCGACTTTCGGAATTTATTCAAAGGAAATGAAATTAGCAAATGAAAGAGTTATCTGTATCCCCATGTTCATTTACGCTCAATCTACAATAGCTAAGGTATGGAATCAAACTAAATATCCTTCAATTGAAGATTTGATAAAGAAATTGTGGTATATATGCACTATGGAATACTATACAATGGTGAAAAATATAAAATCCTGTCATTTGCAACAAAATAGAAGTAACTGAAAACCATTATACTTTGTGAAATAAGCCAGACACAAAAGGACAAATAACATGTGGTCTCTTTAATCTGTAGTACCTAATAGCGTACTTAAAATGTATCTATTGCAGTGAGACTGACACTTTGAGATGTGACAATTTTGAACAGCCCTTGCCTTGACTGTCAAGGGACAATTTTTTTCTTGTTCCTTTATTTGTTTCTTTTTGTTCTTTACTTATTTTTTTTTTCTTCTTAATAATAAGTGAACTCTCTGCTTGCTGTAAGGTTTGTCATGAGTATAAAAGTTAACTGAAAATAAATTGATCTTTCTAAAAAATAAGAATGAGAAAGGATGAGAGAGGGGAAAGAAAAGCAGGAGAATGAGTGGGGGGAAGTTGGGGGGGGGAAGCATCATATTCTCAAATCTGTATTTATTAAATGCATGAAGTTGTATTCCTTAAAATTAAAAAAGTCACGTGAATCTAGAGCAAGTACGTAGATGTCTGCCCAGAAAGGGAGTTCTCACCAGAGACCAAGAAACTCTGCCACCTTGATCTAGGACTTCTGGCACCTAGAAGGGTGAAAATACAAGTGTACGTGGTTTAAGCCTGTCTGAGATTTTGTTATTGCAGCCTAAGCAAATTAATGAGTTTAATAAGATCATTTGGCTAAGATGTTATATGAAATGTATAGACTCCCATTTCAATAACCCTGAATTATAATAAGAAATGAAAAGAAACAGACTTCCCTTCATCACAGAGGATCATTTATGAGTAAATAATGTTTGTAAATGAATGAATGATATGCAATATATGGTCATAGTATATTCTATCTCACCTGGTAGTCTGAATTGCTGTGTATTTAATTGAAGAGCTTTTGATTTTTTTGTTGTTGTTGTTTCAAGTTTAAATAAATGATACTGATTATGTAAATCCCAAGAAGCACACTGACTCTGACTTTACATAGACTCCATTTCTGCCATTTTTCTTACTGGTTTGTCTCAATGTCTAATGTGCAGACTTAATAAAGGCACTAGCTAGCTATCAGTAAGAAATTATTTGCCTTGTTCTTATACAATATTATTTTAACATGATGTTATTTTAATAATAAGAATAAACTACATTGAGATGACATAAAATATGAAAAGGTACATTTGATTTTTGAAACAAAAATAAAGAACTCTGGTCTGAGTCCATTATAAATTGCTTCTAACTATATAAATTTTAAATTGCAGCAGTAATAATAATGAATGATAGAACTATTAACAGTAGAAAAGTATAAAAGAGAAAGGAAAAGATAATAATGTAGATAATTATATAATAATGTAGGGGAGTTAGGAAGATCTATTATGGAAATTCTTTGTGAAGAACCAAAAATATTCTATTTTTAAAAACAGACATAAAACATACATTATCATAAAAGGATACAGATATTTATATAACTAATATGTTTTGAAATATTTAACTTTTATATAACAATGTTTTTAAACCTATTTCCCATTTTCTTATTCATATAATGAATCTCAACTATTCTTGCTTGTAGTATGGTTTCTTTGTGGTATTTAGTCACAAACCTGAGACAGATTACAATTTTCTGAATTACCGTATTTCATCAGGTTTCATTTGAATAATATAAAGCTAAGACCAAATATTTTAGTGTCTATAATTTATTATTACATATTCAATTCTACTACTTTAAACATGCCTTTAATATTATTTGCATTTTAGCTAAAATAATCAATTTTATCTTCTCATATTATTGGCAATATGCTGGCAATCATTCATTTTGATGAATGCAAATAAAAAGATACGTTTAAAAAATGCTTTTCAGCCTTTAGAGCCAGGAACAGCAAGTGACTCCTTTGTATCTAATCAAATATCTTGAAATATTTTTCCAGATTTTCGGTTCTAAATAGTTATTTGGTGTTGAGAATAGAACTTGACAATAAAGCATGCCTTGCGCATGCTTTATTCCTAAAACTTGGACTGGTGGTTCTCGCTGGAAGTCCTCATGGTTGTAGGCAAAATCACTGTGAGTTAATATTTGCATCTGCAATTACTGATTTGCCTGAATCCACTTTTCTCCTTACAGTTGGACAAACTCTGTGGACTTTGGCTTTCCAAGCAGTATCAGAGGAAGAAATAATGATAGATGTAAAATTGCATTGAATTTTAAAGAATAAATAAGATGTAGGTGGAAAAAGAAAGAAAAGCATAATACAAATTGATTCAGCAACCAGATTTGGTGAGAAGGAATTGGTAGGACAGCAGACCACATCTTTGAAGACAATAACTGAAGATATTCTGTAGCAAGAATAACTAAATGCTAAAATCACAGGGATGTCTACCACTCAGCAATATAAAGGTTGTTGTGTTTTACATTGCAATATTTCTCCATACTTTAACAGCAAGCTAGAATTGGAAACAGAGATTCAAATCTAAGCACTGTGATATCCTGGCATCCCACATCTTTTCCAATTTTTTTTAGATTTTTTTTTTTATTTGAAAGACAGTGTTACAGAGAGAGGTATAGCCAGAGAGAGAGTGAGGTCTTCCATCTGCTGGTTCATTCCCCAAATGGCCGCACTGGCCAGAGTTGAGCTGACCTAAAGCCAGGAGGCAGGAGCTTCTTCTGGGTCTCCCACGTGGCTGCAGGGGCCCAAGGACCTGGGCCATCTTCCTCAGCTTTCCCTGGCCACATAGCAGAGAACTAGATCAGAACTGGAGCAGCCAGGACTGGAAACAGTGCCCAAATGGGATTCCAGTGCAGCAGGTCAAAGCCCCAATCTGCAGACTGGGGCTTTGACCTGCTGCACCACAGTGCCGGCACCCCAAGCAATGTCTTAACTGCTTTGCCAAATGCTTATCTTATTCACACATTATTTTAATATAAAATAAGCATTTCAAAGCTTTGTCAATATTATATAATAAAATAACATTGAAAATATGTAGGTATATATCTATGCTTATTAAAAATATTTATTTTCTTTATATTGACTATGTAATTTCACATGTATAACCCATATCAAAACATGGAAAAAATAATTGCAGTAATAACGTTTAAATACTATTAATCTTTCTCCTTTAGACCAAAACTGAATTATTTAGCAATTGAAATTAACCATTTCAAAAAACAGATGAAAATTGTTCTGAAGCCAATTTGATATTTATTGTGTGACAACTGCATAAGCAATGTACAAAAGCAGAGGTCTCACTGGAGACAGTTGAAAACGATATTCCACATTGAAAACCAGCTGCCATGCAAATATTTAGGAGAAATTTTCTTCTGATACATTAGCTTTACAATACAGAATTACTAGACTACAAAATAAATGTCTACGATCAAATATTCAATTAATTAATGTAATGGTGAGAACTTTTTGCATTGTTGACTGTGTGTCTTCCATCTTCATAATCATAAGTGAGTTCGTAAGCATGAACTGATTCATTTATTTTAAAGCTTAATGAAAAGCTTAAAGAATGTGACTGGAGTAAATTTGAACAAAATTACATTCATTCAATATTACATTTTCTATAATCATTTTAAAGCTATGTTTCATCTTTCTTGTTTGTTATGTTAGGATAGACAAAGCTCTGCCTTAATATTTTTTCCATTGACAATACATTTTTATCCTGTGTGTGTGTGTGTGCACACACACAAATGCATGTGTGTAATTATTCTGATATTCTAATTCTATTCAGCTTTCGATTTTTTTTGTTTATTTATGTGTGTCTCTAAAAACCTTTTGAGAATCCAGTTTTTGAAAAAAATTTGAGTTTTCAAGCTTAAGTCTGAAGACATAAGTAGACGGGGAGTATCTGCTTCCAAACTCACTCATGTACCTGTTGGCAGACAGTTATTGCTAACTGGGACTCTCCCTTTGGTCACTTATTGCACGACATCTCCTTGGTCAGGCCATATCATACTTCCTCCTTATTCTTTTGTTCACACAGATAATCTCTGGAGTAGTTTAAGTGGTGAGGGGTGGGTCTACAAATGGGTATAAACACCAGGAAGCAGGGTTCCTCAAGCAACAGCTTTGAGGTTGGTTACCATAGTGTCCTGGCCTTGTTATACCATAGGTGGAAGCAACTGGTCCTTAGAATAATGATATGGCCTTTGGAAGATTTAGTTATGTCCCAAGATAAGTAGCAATACATTTAGGGGTAAGAATATGGTCATATGAAATGTATTGTATGCTCTACATTAGTAACTAGTGCATTGTGTTGTTTGAATTGACAGGATTCACGTGCCTGGGGAATAATAGTAGAATCAGGAACGTCTTAAATCACTAACTCCATTGGTGACTAACTAGTGAATTGTTTGCTCCACAGTTTCTGTTGCCTTGGCGAAATATGTCACTTGTATACAAAGGTCTAACAAGTCCAGGAAAACTGAACACAAACAGTTGAAAGGAAACTCAAGAACAGATTAGACAACTAGGACAAACAAACAGATGTGGCCTGCATTTGTTCCAAACCATGGAAAAAATAAGAAACGTTCTACTTAATCCATGAAATGTGATGCTTATTTTAAATGTATTTGGAAATTTGTTGCATATAGTTTGCTTATGATTTCTAACTTAACTCTCCTGTGGTCAGAGAACATACTGTAAGATATTAATGATATTTTCTGTTATGTTCATGTATAGCACATACTGAAAACTGCTTCTTACTCCAGCATTTGACATTTCCTGGTCAATTTTTAGTTTCAGTGTGTAGTGTTCTAAAAATATTGATTATATCATGTTGATGTGATAGTTTGCTAAAAATCTTCTGTATAATTATTAATTAGAATCTGCTTATTGAATAAATTTTTAACAGCAAAGTATTAAAATTTCCCACAATGATTGTGACTTTTTAAGAATTCATTTATATATTTGAAAGTTAGAGTTACAGAAATTGGATGAGAACCAAAGATACAGAGAGAGAGAAAGAGAGATCTAACATCCTCTGGTTCACTCCCCAGGAGGCCGCAATGGCCAGTTATAGACCAGAATGAAGCCTGGAATCAGGATTATCATTCTGGTCTCCCATGTGTGTGCCAGGAACCTAAACACCTCGGCCATTTTTTGCTGCTTTTCCCAGGCTATTAACAGGGAGCTAATAGGAAATAAAGCAGCCCAGAATCACATGGACAGCAATGCTGACCTCAGTTGTAAATATTTATATTTCTCTCTTTAGGTCTGTTCCTTTTAGCTTTACATATTTTGAAATTTTGTTCTGTGTGCAAAAACAATGTTAATTGGCTTATCTTCTTGCAAGTTAATCCTTTAATGCTATGCAAATATCCCTACTTATTTCTTGAAATGCCCATTTTTTAAAGATTTTATTTATTTATTTTAAAGTCAAAGTTACACACAGAGAGAAAAGGAGAGGCAGAGGGAGAGAAAGAGTTCCTCCATCCACTGGTTCATACCCCTCATGGCTACAGTCTCCAAGCTGTACCAATCCAAAGCCAGGAGCCAAGAGTTTCTATCGGGGTCTCCCACGTGGGTGCAGAGGCCAAGGGCTTGGGCCATCTTGTACTGCTTTTCCAGGCCATAACAGAGAGCTGGATCAGAAGTGGAGCAGCTGGAACTCGAACCAACACCCAAATGGGATGCCAGCACAACAGGCAGTGGCCTTACCTGCTACACCACAGTACTGGCCCCCAAAATGCCCATATTGAAGTCTAATTTGTCTGATACTGATGTACTGATATATTGTATTTTTCTTCTTATTAGTGACTTTATGATATATACTTTATCTATTTGATCCATTGCCTTAATACAAAAGAAGATTTAGCTAAACAGTATATAGTTAGATTTCTTTTTGTTTTCATTCTTATATGGATACTTTTTAGTCTTTCATCTTTCCATTTGTTTTTCAAGGGATCATCCCATTCATTCACTGTTATTTTTACCCTGGTCAGTGTAAGGAGAATTTTGAATATGCCATTTTATTTTTTTTCAGTTGGCTTTTTGATAAATAGCTTTCCTTTATTATAGGTAGTAATATTTAACTAATATTCTAGTGATTACTCTAGCCCTTAAAATAGCCTTTCTCCAATTATTGTGAAATATACAATGTATAAAAATTAAAATATAAACATAATACTCTCACAATAGCATGTCAACTTGTACTCTCTGATTCTGTATTCTACTGCTGCATCATGTTCTATTTCTCTCTATTATACTACCAATGTTTGTTACCATTTCCTATAATTGTCTTAAAATAGTGGCAGAAAATAAATATATTGATAAATTACTATTTATATATAATTAGTGATTTTTTTCTCTGGAATTCAGTTTACTAAGTTTTATTCGTGTCAAATATTCTGAAAAAATGCCTTAGAAAATATAAAATTTTATTTATTTGTTTTTCCCTTTGTTTCATTTGGAGTAAATTATTTATGTTCTTCTATATTCTATATAATAGAGGAGCTCACACATAATTAGTCCTAAAACTAGACTAAACTGACAGATTTTTTGATTTTTTTCCCTGCAGGACTCAAGAAATAGAGAAAGGTTTAAGGACAATAAAATATTATGATTGTTCACATTTTTCACAAGTGTCCCTATCTAAAAAGACTAGTTAATGAACTGATTTTGTATTAGTGTTCTGTTCCATTTAGAACAGATCTGATACTCATTTGTTTACTAAATAGATTTTAAAAACAATACTTCTTTTTTTTAGATACACACACACACAATATTAGCATGAATTCAACTACTAGTTATGAATGTCTTTTCAATCTCCCCTTTAAATTTTTATCATCTTGTGATTTTTCTCTTTGTCTTATCCCAGTTATAGATTTTTAACAATATGCATTCTATTTCACTAATTTAGTCTATTTAAAGCAAAAAGGAGCTCACAACATTGGTCAGCAATCAGGTCATTTTTTAATATTTTATTTATTTATTTGAGAGGTAGAGTTACAGACAGTGAGAAGGAGAAATAGAGAGAAAGTTCTTCCTTCTGTTGGTTCACTCCATAGTGGCTGCAATGGTCAGAGCTGCGCCGATCTGAAGCTAGGAGCCAGGTGCTTCCTCCAGGTCCTCTATGTGGGTGCAGGGGCCCAACAACTTGGGCCATCTTCTACTGCTTTCCCAGGCCATAGCAGAGAGCTGGAAGGGAAGAGGAGCAGCCGGGACTAGAACCAGCACCCATATGGGATGCCAGCGCCGCAGGTGGAGGATTAACCTACTGTGCCACAGCGCCGGCCCCAATCAGGTAATTTTTCTAAACTAATTTTTCCTCATGATACACTTGCATATTACATTCTCAAAGGCAATATTTACTCATTTATTTTTACTTAGATAAATAGGAAATTGTACCAAATATGCATTGCAACCTTTGATTCATTAAATTGTTATAAAGTTGGACAGTTCCCACAGTGAAATTGCAATGCTTGTAATCTTAAATACCTAAAGGCATTTAATTTTAGTTCATGGAAATACTTGCTCTTTTTAAAAAAAAAAATCTGTTTATTTGTTTATTTGAATTGTACCATGTCAAACAGAGAGAGATATTTTTTTATCTGTTGTTTCTCTCTCTAAAGACTCTAATAGTGGAGGCTGGGACAGGTTAAAGTAAGGAGCTCGAAACTTCACTCATGTCTTTCCGGTGGGTTGCAGGAACTCAAATACTTGAACCATCATCTACTTCTTTCCAGATGCTTTAGCAGAGAGCTGGATAAGAAGTGACACAGCGGGACTACCACTTCAGTAAGGGATATGGATGTTCCAAGTGGTTACTTAATCCATTGTGCCAGAACATCTATGCTTTTAGTTGTTTTTATATTACTGCTATTTTAAGAAATGGTTTAATGATTAAATATATTATAAATGTTTTGGTAGCGAATTCATTTATAACCATGTTTTTCAATCTATCATTGCCATTTTGGAGGCTATCTGAGTTAGCTATGAATTTTTGGATTTTATGTCATTTTAGACTCAAATTATCTAGGATTTTAATAACTATTATTATATTCATTTGTTTCATTTATTTAATACATCCTCAGACACACTGTCCTGTGATACATCAAAACAATTACAGAATGACAAGTTACCCAGACAGTTCAAAGACATAGCCTTACTTTCCTAATCGTTTTAGAAACAGAATTCAGGGCTTATTCCATTGTATCATCAAATATGAACTCACTCAAGATAATCTGAAAGTTGCTCTCATTTCTAGTTTTAGGATGCAATCTTATGCATGGAACTAAGAGTATAGTAGACTCTACTTGAACTGTATGAAATTAGTGGTAAAAGGATCAATTTGATAGATAAAAGTATAATTCTGCTTGAATAGATGGGAATACATTATGGGTAGATGAAAACGAATCAAGTTTTCATTAAATTTACTAATAAGCATTATCCATTCATTTTTTTCAGATTTGCTTCCAAATAATAAAATGTTATATATATATATATAAATTTATACTACATCCCATATTAAATACAAGTAGTCCCATTCTATCACCTACCTAGAAGATAAAACAACTGTGCTGAATTTCCTATAATGTAACTTTCAACCTGGCCTTGGCTACCTTTTTACTCTCATCTGCTATCACTCTCACACATCTACATTTTTAAAATACGGTTTTACCTTAGTAAGCAATCCAAACCTTTTCAGATTTAACTTCTCAGTAACTTCCCATGAGCCTGAAAGCATCTTGAAGATACAAACATCATATTCACAGAAACAGAGTGGCAAATAGATAATTAATGCTATGGGATTTCTTATTTTGTATTTATTAAAAGTCATTGCCTATGTCTCTGTCATGGCATATAAAACAAAATATGTTTTCATTGGGTTTTAGAATAAAATCTAGGAAACCTCAATACTTCTTGAACATATTATATAGTTAGCTTGTGGGAAAAAGAGAAGGAAGGGAAATCAGTCTAAAGTGCACTTTAGGCAGCAGGAATATGAGGTGTAAGAGAAGCTAATGATGGCAACAGTAAGTCCCTGAGAATGTTCAGCATTGGACACTTTAAGGAGATGAGACAAGGGAATAAAAAAAACACTGAAGAACATTGTATTTCATACAAAATCTAATCTACTGTTCACTCTGTAAATATGCAATGCTAACAGAATTTATTTTTGTAACTTATAATTGTGTTTATTAAAATAACCATTTATAAATGTTTATAAACAATTATAAAAAAGCATATATATATGCTATAATATCTAACATATATACATATATATGTATACGCTATAACACCTAACTAAAGAGAATGAATTAACATCATAAATACATTACAGGACAGATAACATCATAAATACATTTCAGGACAGAAGTAGTAATTTCAAGTTATAAATATTTCCAAAATATAGATCTTCCTTAATACCCTAGAAAGCAAATTTGTACTAATGAAAACTGAGAGAAAATACTCAGCATATAGCAATAAATACATTGTGTTTTATAATTATGATTAGTTTTCATTTAATCTATGCAATTAAAGCAAATGGAATTCAAGCATTCTTGACTTTTGTGAATTACATGCCACAAAAATGTTACATGCACTTTTGGAAAAGTCAAGTGTATGCTGATTGCATTCTGGAAAATTGGTCAAATGTTTATGATTGAGATAGTAACTAAAAAAAGATAAAATGTCAAAAATTCAACCAAAATTTAACTATATTTCTATTATTTGACAACATAAACATTTGTTACTTTAAAATCTATAAGATCATAGGATATGAAAACACAAATTAATACATGGTCATGGGTTATTATTATAAAAATGAGACATTTATCTCTAAAAGGCTTGAAGAAATCAAATGGAATTTAAGAAATTTATAAAGGTCTCAAATGAAAGATAAAACTAGTTAAAAAAGAATTTTTTAGTGACTAGCATGATTTGAGAAAGTGGTGTTAAATAGAAGGGGTTTTATATTCCTGCAAGCACTCTTTTGTTTTCTGATGCTTTAGGAACAAATTTAATTATTCAGTGATTGACACGAAATTACTATTATTTACACATAGTTTTTATCACTTTCTTATAGTGTTTAGCATAGTGTCCAACATATACTAGGATCTCATTAAGTATTTTTTATTTTGATATAATTTGGAATTTTTTGAAATCTCTAAGACAATGAACACATATTAGTTTATTAAATGACAGTAACTGTTTTAGAAATATTAAAGATGAAAAGTGAGATGATCATTACTTGGGTTCTATTCATACAATTTTAATTAAGGAATTCAGTAAAAGTCATTAAAAAGTTAATATTTACATAAAGATTTGAATTGGATGATATGGCAAGTCAAGTGGAAAAAGCATTCTAGAAAGTATACTAAGTGAAAATGCCTTAAAGTTGAAACATTTTGTGAGAAACTAAAAGGAAGGAAGTATGATAGTAGTAGAATAAGTTAGATGAAAAGATATAGGTGATAGGGTCCTAGAGGAAACATGGAGGGAGACTCTGGCTATAATACCTTTCTTAAGAGGTCAAGAAGGCACTGGGGGCTTTGATGAGAATTGACGTAGAAAAACATGTTAATAGGATTATTCTATTTTTTTTTTTTCGACAGGCAGAGTGGACAGTGAGAGAGAGAAACAGAGAGAAAGGTCTTCCTTTGCCCTTGGTTCACCCTCCAATGGCCGCCACGGCTGGCACACCGCGCTGATCCGAAGGCAGGAGCCAGGTACTTATCCTGGTCTCCCATGGGGTGCAGGGCCCAAGGACTTGGGCCATCCTCCACTGCACTCCCGGGCCACAGCAGAGAGCTGGCCTGGAAGAGGGGCAACTGGGACAGAATCCAGCGCCCCGACCGGGACTAGAACCCGGTGTGCCGGCACCTATTGTTATAATATACATCGATTTAAGATACTGTGTGAGCTTTGTTACAAATACTTGTTTTTTGAAACTTTGTTTAAATCATTTTCAAACAAATTGATAGGAATTATATGCTACTATAGTTTCAATGATTTTTGTGATTATTTTAAATTTATATGAGTGAAGTTGAACATTTTTTTCATTTTGTTATTGTTTATAATCTTTACCTAATTTCCTTCTGGACTATGATCTTTTTACTTTCTACTTGTTAAGCTATTTACTCAGTAGAACCATTAAGCCTTTGATTATAATATAAATTAAAATACTAACTCAAAAATTAAATTAGAAAAAAGTATGGCAGAACAGCCAAGAGTTAATGCTATAATCCTTCTTGTCTAACTACATAGTGAAAGATGATAGCAGGTTATTTTTCTTTAAAGATTTATTTATTTATTTGAGAGGCAGAGTTACAGAAAGAGAAGGAGAGACAGAGAAGTCTTCAATCAACTGGTTCACTCCCTAAATGGGCCTATGTGAAGCCAGGAGCCAGGACCCTCTTCTGGATCTCTCACGCAGGTGCAGGGACCCAAATACTTGAGCCATCCTCCACTGCTTTCCCAGGCCATCAACACAGCACTAGATCAGAAGTGGAGGAGCAGGGTCTCAAATTGGTTCCCATATGGGATGCTGGTACCACAGGCAGAAGCTTAGAGGCTGAACCTACAATGCCACAGCGCGGTCCCGACGATAGCAGATTCTAAAGGTAATCAGACATTTATAAGAATTCTTTGAGTGATCAGCTATAAATAATGTTATCTATACTACTTTTTGCAACAAAAATATTTGTATAATTAGAGCCAATAACACCTTAAACTATAAAACATCAAATTCCTTATTCATTATATTGACTGAGGCTAATTTTAGAGATTCTTGAGGTGAATGTGAATGTGGTTATATCCATGTTATAAATTAATACTATGTGAGTACCTTTTTGCTAATCCTTCTATGTAATAACAGTCTAGTAACAGAAATAATATCTTTTTATACCAATCTCAAGTTGTAGCTAATATTACAGCAATTTAATAATTACAACTCTGCTGCATATCACACTGGATTTCCCCTTCACTTTTATTTGGCTTAGAATGTTCTATTTTAAATGTCTGCAAATCAGTGAAGCAGGATAATGTTATATCTTAAAAAAATAGGCATTTCTGTGGTGAATTTAATACAAAAGAACCCAGGCGAAGATTCAGGCCTACTGCTGGCTCATATCATAAAGAGCTAAAATCATGATCAGAAAAATTGATGATCCAGTATTGTTTCTTTTTAAGACAAAGTCAAAGGATCCAGCCATCTGATTTACAGTAAAAAATGATGGACCTAGACATATTTGTGGAGAGTATTAGTTATTAAATTAGTAAGAAAGAAGACACAGATGCAAAATGACCAACTTAATGACCTTACTTATATCTCTATTAAATTGATGGTATTAAATAATTTAGCTTCTCAAAAGGTACAATTCTGTTTGGAAAGTTAGATTACTGTCTGCTATTGTTAGTGTCTGAACTAAATTGTATCACATATTTTAAGGCATGGGTACTTTATTAGTAAAGACAGTTATCTCAAATGACAAAATATCACTATATCGATTTCATTTATTTGATTGATTTCCTCTTATCCATATATCTATTAATACATATAATTTATTCTATTACATAAGTAATTTACTTTCTGATCAAATACTACTAGCTTGTTTATCACTTAATTTAAGGGAAAATAGAAATTCACATGATAATGTACGTCTATCTTGTTACTGAAAGTTGATTCCCGTCGGTTTTTAGAAAAAAATGATGTTTCACTGTAATTGAACATCCACATTGAAGTCAATTGAAGAAGCATTTCAAATAAAATGAATAAAGAAACAAATACTCTACATCTGCTTGTTTTAACCCTCGTTTGTCATAGGAGAAAGCGATAGCTATTTCAACAAGGTGAGGTCACGGAGTACATGGAAGGCAGAGGTCAATGCAGAGCAAACAAAGATTCATTTTTAGATCAAGTTCCTAACACTAGGGAATGTTCCAAGAAGCATTTCATTTTCAAATGAATTCATTCTGCTAGAACCAAAGGTCAGAAAGCTAGCATTAGTTAAAGAGGTCTCAGCTGCATCAAAGTTAAATAACAATCAAAAGTCATCCACAGCAGTGTCTCTCTAATCCATAGCCGTGTCCCTAATGGTGCAGGGCATGGAAGGCAGAGATTTGTTAAAGGTGGCGACGGTAGATGCTGTGATCAGCTAAGACCTGAGGATAAGGAGCGTTTTCTGTTCATTTCGCATAGTAAAACAAAATCCTGTTTAATCATACTTGCCTGTTGAAGTAAATGTATATATTGGAATTGATCACTCTCTATACTACAACAATTACAGTAATGCTTAGAATCAAGACATTTCAGAGTAAACATAAGAACACTTATATTCCCTCAAAATATCTATTGTAGTGGTATAATAATCAGCCTAACACATAGAATGACTTTTAAGTGAAATTTGTGAAATAAGGGAAAAGACTTTTTGTGAAAAGCTTTCTACTCTTGAAAATATCAATAGTGCAAGCCAGAGTCAGTACACTCAGACAAATAAATATTGATTTTCCTCCTCCATTCTTTAACAATGGCAGACAATTGCCTACATTGATCTGAATATTTAATTGTTTTACAATTGACAGTTTCCGTTAGAATTGGATTTTTATTGTTTCATTGTTCTTTTTTTAAAAAAGGTGTTTGTGTGATAGACAAGAAAGGAAAGAGGCTGAAATTAATGTAACACTCTCTGTAAAAGCTCCCTTGTCAAGAATGTTTTTAATCATACTATCACTGACTTTGCAAGGACTCCTTTAAAACTGAGCTGCCTTCATATTTCCTTATTCTCAATGAATAAGACCACAAAAATATGCACATTTATGAAATGTTAATTAGAATCAAGAGCTGCTCAAGCCATTTCATGCGAATGAGTTGAAACATCCTATTGTTTACTTGATTCCTATAATTGTTATGTTGAGTTCTATATAGGCAGTTGTTGTGACTATACTTAATGTTCACCATCATTGGACAATTTAGTCAATGAAGCCCAGTGTACACAGACATTGACCTGATATATTAGATATAATTTCTCATCATTTTTGTATGCAAATCTGACTTAATAAATCAGAGTACATATTAAGAGAGTATTGATAGCAGCCAGCGCTGTGGTGTAGGAGGCTAAGCCTCTGCCTGTCATGCGGCATCCTATATGAGTGCCGGTTCTAGTCCCAGCTGCTCCTCTTCCAATCCAGCTTCCTGCTGTGGCCAGGGAAAGCAGTAGAAGATAGCCCAAGTCCTTGGGTCCCTGCACTGGTGTATGAGATCCAGAAGAAGCTCCTGGATCCTGGCTTCAGATAAGCCATTGTGGCCATCTAAGGAGTGAACCAGCAGACGGAAGACCTCTCTCTGTCATTCCCTTTCTCTGTTTGTAACTCTACCTCTCTAATAATAAATCTTAAAAAAAAAAGTTGATAGAATTCACTAAACTACCTTTTTTTTTTTTAATTTATTTGACAGTTTGAGTTATAGACAGTGAGAGAGAGAGACAGAGAGAAAGGTCTTCCTTCCATTGGTTTGCCCTCCAAATGACCGCTACGGCCAGTGCTGTGCTGATCTGAAGCCAGGAGCCAGGTGCTTCCTCCTGGTCTCCCATGCGGGTGCAGGGGCCCAAGCACCTGGCCATCCTCCACTGCCAATCCAGGCCACAGCAGAGAGCTGGACTGGAAGAGGAGCAACCAGAACTAGAACTCAGCACCTACCATTTATTCTGTGTCAGATGAATGAGTTCAGGAATCCATCCAATTGACCCATGAAAATGATCCAAATACAGGAAAAAATAATTTATTATTCAAAATCATTCCTAATATGTTGTTTTAAAATTCTATAATAGAGACACAAAAAAAATTCATGAAAGTATTCCATATGTATGTTATTGTTGTTTTCTTTTAACTCTTTAAAAAAAGCTATCTGGAAAATAAGGTCAAAAATACTCCTGTTATAAATATACTTGTTAAGATTGATTTTCAGGCAGGGGATAGTAACAAAGCACATTAAGTCACTGCTTGGAATGCTGACATTCCACATTGGAGTGCCCTGTTCAAGTCCCAACTACTCTGCACTTCCAGTACAGCAGATCATGGCCTAAATTATGGCCTAATTTCTGGTGTTCCTGTCACCCATGTAGGAGAATTCCTGGCTCTTGCCTTTGACCTGGCCCAGCCCCATGCTGCTGCATGCATTGGGTGGGTGAACGGGAAAATGGGAGATCTCTCTGTCTCTATCTTTCTCTCTCTTTCTCATTCTTGCACATAAATAAATCTTTTTTAACATTTATTTAATAAATATAAATTTTCAAAGTACAGCTTATGGATTACAATGGCTTTTCCACCTCCATAACTTCCCTCCCACCCGCAACCCTCCCATCTCCTGCTCCCTCTCCCATTCCATTCACATCGAGATTCATTTTCAATTCTCTTTATATACAGAAGATCAATTTAGTATATATTAAGTAAAGATTTCAACAGTTTACACCCACACAGAAACACAAAGTGTAAAATATTGTTTGAGTGCTACCTATAGCGTTAATTCACATTGTACAAGACATTAAGGACAGAGATCAAACATGAGGAGTAAGAGCACAGTGACTCCTGTTGTTGACTTAACAAAATGACAATCTTATTTATGACGTCAGTAATCACTCTAGGATCTTGTCATGAGTTGCCAAGGCTACGGAAGCCTTTTGAGTTCACTGACTCCGATCTTGTTTACACGAGGTTATAGTCAAACTGGTAGTTCTCTCCTCCCTTCAGAGAAAGGTACCTCCTTCTTTGATGGCCCATTCTTTCCACTGGGATCTCACTCGCAGAGATCTTTCATTTACGGTTTTGTTTTTGTTGTTGTGTTTTTTTTTTTTTTTTTTTTGCCAGATTGTCTTGGCTTTCCATGATTAAAACACTCTCATGGGCTCTTCAGCCAGATTCAAATGAATGCTGTAAGGGCTGATTCTGAGGCCAGAGTGCTGTTTAGGACATCTGCCATTCTATGGGTATGCTGTGTATCCTGCTTCCCATGTTGGATCATTCTCTCCCTTTTGTATTCTATCAGTTAGTATTTCCAGACACTACTCTTGTTTGTGTGATCCCTTTGACTCTTAGACCTATCAGTGTGATCAACTGTGAACTGAAATTGATCACTTGGACTAGTGAGATGGCATTGGTACATGCCACATTGATAGGATTGAATTGGAATCCCCTGGCACATTTCTAACTCCACCATTTGGGGCAAGTCCGATTGAGCATGTCCCAAATTGTACATCTCCTCCCTCTCTAATTCCCACTGTCATATTTAACAGGAATCACTTTTCAGTTAAATTTAAACACTTAAGAATAATTGTGTGTTAATTACAGTGTTCAACCAATAGTATTAAGTAGAACAAAAAAATACTAAAAGGGATAAAGAATTAAGTTGTTCGTCAACAGTCTGGAGAAGGGCTGATCAAGTCACTGTTTCTCATAGTGTCTCTTTCACTTCAACATCTTTCCTTTTTGGTGCTCAGTCAGCTGTCACTGATCAGGGAGAACATATGATATTTGTCCCTTTTGGACTGGCTTATTTCACTCAGCATGATGTGTTCCAGAATCCTATATTTTGTTGTAAATGACCGAATATCATTGTTTTTTACTGCTGTATAATATCCTATAGAGTGATCAATTTCAGTTCACAATTAATCATAATGATAGGACTAAGAGTCAAAGAGATCACATAAACAAGACCAGTGTCTGCTAATACTAACTGGTATAATTAAGAAGCAGAGAACGATCCATGGGAAGCGGGATACACAGTAGACTCACAGAATGGCAGATGCCCTAAACAGCACTCTGGCCTCAGAATTAGTCCTTAAGGCATTTGGATCTGGCTGAAGAATCCATGAGAGTATTTTAGACATGGAAAGCCAAGGCACTCTGACGAAAAACAAAAAAGACAACACCTAAATGAAAGATCTCTGTGAGTGAGATCCCAAGTGGAAAAAACGGGCCATCAAAGAAGGAGGTACCTTTCTCTAAAGGGAGGAGATTTGCATTTCCCTGATTGCTAGTGTTCTTGAACATTTTTTCATGTGCCTGTTGGCCATTTGGATTTCTTCTTTTGAAAAATGTCTATTGAGGACCTTGGCCCATCTCTTAAGTGGGTTGTTTGTTTTGTTGTTGTGGAGTTTCTTGATCTCTTTGTAGATTCTGGTTATTAACCCTTTATCTGTTGCATAGTTTACAAATATTTTTTCCCATTCTGTCAGTTGCCTCTTCACTTTCCTGACTGTTTCTTTGGTCATACAGAAACTTCTCAATTTTATGCAATCCCAATTGTTAAATTTGGCTTTCACTGCCTGTGCTTCAGGGGTCTTTTCCAGGAAGTCTTTGTCAGTGCCTCTATCTTGCAGAGTTTCTCCAGTGTTCTCTAATAATTTGATAGTGTCGGGTCGTAGATTTAGATCTCCAATCCATGTTGAGTGGATTTTTGTGTAAGGTGAAAGGTAGGGGTCTTGCTTCATGATTCTGCATGTGGAGATCCAATTTTCCCAGCACCATTTATTGAATAGACTGTCCTTACTCCAGGAATTGGTTTTAGATCCTTGATCAAATATAAGTTGGCTGTAGATGTTTGGATTGATTTCTGGTGTTTCTATTCTGTTCCATTGGTCTATCCATCTGTTTCTGTACCAGTACCATGCTGTTTTCATAACAACTGCCCTGTAGTATGTCCTGAAATCTGGTATTGTGATGCCTCCAGCTTTGTTTTTGTTGTACAAGATTACTTTACCTATTTGAGGTCTCCTGTGCCTCCATTTGAATTTCAGCATCATTTTTTCCAGATCTGAGAAGAATGTATTTGGTATTTTCATTGGTATCTCATTGAATCTATAAATTGCTTTTGGGAGAATGGACATTTTGATGATGTTGATTCTTCCAATCCATGAGCATGGAAGATTTTTCCATTTTTTGGTATCCTCTTCTATTTCTTTCTTTAAGATTTTGTAATTCTCATTGTAGAGGTCTTTAACGTCCTTGGTTAAGTTTATGCCAAGGTTTTTGATTGTTTTTGTAGCTATTGTGAATGGGATTTATCTTAGCAGTTCTTTCTCAGCCAGGGCATTGCCTGTTTTTACAAAGGCTGTTGATTTTTTTTTTTTTTTTGACAGCCAGAGTTAGACAGTAAGAGAGAGAGAGACAGAGAGAAAGGTCTTCCTTTCTCTGTTGGTTCACCCTCCAAATGGCCTCTATGGAGGGCGCCTTGTGGCCGGCACATTGTGCTAATCTGAAGCCAGAAGCCAGGTGCTTCCTCCTGGTCTTTCATGCGGGTACAGGGCCCAGGGACCTGGGCCATCATCCACTGCACTCCCTGGCCACAGCAGAGAGCTAGGCTGGAAAAGGAGCAACCGGGACAAGACCAGCACACCAACCGGGACTAGAACCCGGGGTGCCAGCGTTGTAGGCAGAGGATTAGGGCTGTTGATTTTTGTGCATTGATTTTATATCTTGCTACTTTGACAAACTCTTCTATGAGTTCCATTAGTCTCTTAGTAGAGTTTTTGGATCCCCTAAATAAAGAATCATATCATCTGCAAAGAGGGATAGTTTGACTTCTTCCTCCCCAATTTGTATCCCTTTAATTTCTTTTTCTTGCCTAATGGCTCTGGCTAAAACTTCTAGAACTATATTGAATAGCAGTGGGGAGAGTGGGCATCCCTGCCTGGTACAAGATCTCAGTGGAAATGCTTCCAACTTTTCCCCATTCCATAGGATGCTTTGATTTTATTTAGGATTGTTCCTTCTATACCCAATTTGCTTAGAGTTTTCATCATAAAAGGGTGTTGTATTTTAACAAATGCTTTCTCTGCATCTATTGAGATAATCATATGGTTTTTATTCTGCAGTTTTTAATGTGATATATCACATTGATTGATTTGCACACATTGAACCATCCTTGCATACCAGGGATAAATCCCACCTGACCTGGTTGGAGGATCATTCTGATATGTTGTTGCATTCCATTGGCCAGAAATTTAATGAGGATTTTTACATCTATGTTCATCAGGGAAATTGGTCTGTAATTCTCTTTCTATGCTGCATCTTTTTCAGGTTTAGGAATTAAGGTGATTCTGGTTTCATAGAAAGTATTTGGGAGGATTCCTTCTCTTTCAAATGTTTTGTATAGTTTGAGAAGAATTGCAGTTAGTTCTTTAAATCTCCAGCAGTAAATCCATCTGGTCCTGGGCTTTTCTTTTTTGGGAGGGCCTTTATTACCTATTCAATTTCTGACTCGGTTATGGGTCTGTTTCAGTTTTCTATGTCTTCATGGTTCAATTTAGGTAGGTTGTATGTGTCCAGGAATCTATCCATTTCTGATAGATTTCTATGTTTGTTGGCATACAACTCTTTGCAGTAATTTCTGATGATTCTTTTTATTTCTGTGGTGTCTGTTGTTACGTTCCCTTTTTCATCTCTGATTTTATTGATCTTGGTCTTTCCTCTTTGTAGTTTTTTGGGCCAATGGTGTGTAAATCTTGTTTATTTTTTCCAAAAGAAAAAAAAAAAAAAAAACCTCTTCATTTGGCTGATCTTTTGTAATGTGTTTCTTGATTCAATCCTGTTGATTTCTTCTCTGATTTTAATTATTTCTCTTCTCCTACTAGATTTGGATCTGGTTTGCTGCAATTTTTCTAGATCCTTGAGCTGCATTGAAAGCTCATTTATTTGGTGCCTTTCCAATTTCTTGATGTAGGCACCCATTACTATAAACTTTCCTCTTAGCAGTACTTTTGCTGTATCCCATATGTTTTGATATGATGTGCTGTTGTCCTCATTTACTTCCAGAAAGTTTTTGATTTCTCTTTTGATTTCTTCTATGACCCAGTGTTCATTCAGGAGCATGTTGTTCAATCTCCATGTGTTTGCGTATGCTCTAGGGATTCCTGTGTTGCTAATTTCCACCTTCATTCCACTGTGGTCTGCGAAGCTGCATGATATGGTTCTAATCCTTTTGAATTTGCTGAGACTTGCTTTATGGCCTAATATGTGGTCAATCTTAGAATAGGTTCCATGCACTGCTGAGAAGTCAAGGGTGTGCCAATGGTGACACACCCAGGTTAGGCATGGTAAATCTCTCTCTCTCTCTCTCTCTCTCTCTTTCTCTCTATTATATTCGGAAGGGAAGTAATTCTGCACAGCTGAGTGGAATTGAAGGCTATCAGTGTCTGAGCTCTGCCCTCTGTGGGTATAATATTCATCTGCTCTGTCCCAAGGACCACACAAAGGATCTGTGTAGTCCTCAGTATAAGCTCAAATTCCCCTGCAATGTGTCCCACTGGGTTGCCAAGGTTACTGAGTTTGTAGCATCTCCTGAGATCATTCACATCTCAAGTACTCTGTGAGTCCTCTCACACACCCTCAGTCCTTCTTTTTTCACAGTCTCAGTTCATTAGCTCCACACATTCACTAGTTCCTAACCTCCTGTTATTTCTCCCCACCAGAGTCAGGTTTTTCTGCTTGGCTGAAGGCGGGCGCAGCTTTTATATATGTCCAAAATGGCACCTGCTCTTTGCCTTGCTGCCTTTGTAAGGTGAGTGGAGAGAGAGAATTGTGTCTGTACTGGTCCCTTTTATTTTTTTTTCTCCTCTAGTTAGCCTGGTGAAATTTCCCCCATGGGGCTTCAAGGCTCGTTCTCTCTAGGCTCTTCTTTCTGCAGTGTCTTGGGCTACTGAGGTTTCGCCTCACCTCCCTTTCCAGGGCTGGTGCGTAGCTTCGGTGGTTGGGGTCCCGAGCCATGGGCACCCGTGCCCTCCACGTAGGTCCACTGTGTCCCACTAGTTCCGGAAGAGTTTCCTCTGCTGTGTTTTACCTAACTCTTCCCTGAACCTGCAGTATCTCCACTTTTATTAAACTGTCTTTTCCCAGACCATCAGTGTGCTCCCTCCCTATTCTGCCATCTTGGAGCTCCCCTAAATAAATCTTTAAAAAGTAAATAAAAGAAATATTCTATTCATACATTTCAATAGTTAATAATGCATAGTTTTGCTTTTTTTTTTTTTTTGACAGGCAGAATTAGACAGTGAGAGAGAGAGAGACAGAGAGAAAGGTCTTCCTTTCCATTGGTTCACCCCCCCCCCCCACCAAATGGCTGCTGCGGCCAGCACACAGCGCCCATCTGAGGCCAGGAACCAGCTGCTTCCTCCTGGTCTCCCATGCGGGTGCAGGGCCCAAGCACTTGGGCCATCCTCCACTGCCTTCCCGGGCCACAGCAGAGAGATGGACTGGAAGAGGAGCAACCAAGACAGGAGTGGCCCCCCAACTGGGACTAGACCTGGAGTGCCAGCGCCACAGGTGGAGGATTAACCAAATGAGCCACAGTGCCAGGCAATAATGCATAGTTAATTTCTAAGGTTTTATAACAGATTCCACTCAAGAAAAAGTAATGCAATACAGCCATTTCATTTAAAATTTGCTTCAAAAGATTCTTAAAATTATAAGTTACTTTTTAAAAAGTGAGGATTTTTAACAAAATCATCTCACTTTATCAATTTTCACAATATATAATATAAAAGTTATCCAACTTGAGATTCACATAATCGGCTGATGGATAGGGGTATATGGCTACTGAGGCCTGCTCAATGAGATGGAGAGTTATGTGAACATAGCATTGCAACCAGTATATCATTAATTACTCACAGATGATGACTTACCCCAAGAGATATACCAGATGGCCTTCTTTTCCTGTGGCTTTAAAAGAATCATGGAGTTTGAAATATACTTAAAGTATTCTGACTGAACACAATAATGATGGCTATAGAGAATTAGACAGGAATGAACTGGGAGGTTAAAATAAAATTGACAGTAATTTTTAATGACATTTATTTATTTGAATGGCAGATACAGAAAGAGAGAGAAACAGAGAGAGAGAGGTCTTCCATCAACTCGTTCACCACAACACACTGTGGGTGGGCCTTGCCAAAGCTAGAATACAGGAAATCCATCTGGGTCTCTCACATGAGTGGAAGAATCTCAAATACTTGTTGATTATTTTGTACATCAATTAACCTGTAAGAAAGGCCAGTATTAAAAAAATGTAAATTATTTTACAGCATTTTTTCTTGAATAAATACTCATTTGTATATATGTACATATAAACAGTTTTTAAGAAAATTAAATTTTCAAAACAATTACTCTACTAACCTAGACTGAGAACATTGGTTTATAAAATTTCAGCAAAATATTATGAAATATATATCTAAAATTATGATTAATATATTTTATTAAAATATATAACACTGAAAATTTTATTTGAAAATATAAATTATGCAGGAATATCTTAGTTTTCTACCTTCCAGAAATATGTTCTTGCGGTTAATTAATCTACTGGGGAAACACAGTGGCCAATGGAGGTTTTTATTGTTGGTCAATTTTGACAGAAACATTTTCTCTTCATACACTTTTTCACTAAATTATATTAAAAATTAGATTTTCTAATCTGGAGACTTTTAAACACCCTTACAATGAAATTTGCTCATTGATTCAAATTTAAAAAGAGTCAGTTCTATACAAAAGATCCAAAATATCAAAGATCAAATTCTAGTTATTTTTAGAAATGGCCTATATTGTATGTATATGTGTGCATTATGTTTAAGATTATACTATATATAAATATATACAATAATCTATATATAGATTATATAATATATAAACATCTATGATTATATATACATGTTATCTTTTAGAATTTTAGCTATCTAAAATCTCTTATGATATAATAACAACCTTATCCATGTGAATCATTTTAACTAGTATTAAATTTTGTTCTTTTGTTATATGTATGAGCATACAAATTTAATACTTGTTCACATGTATCTAGTGGTTTGAAAGTATTTAAATATATTCTATTTTGCTTTAATATAAATATTAATATTTTAATATTGAATCAAGTTAAAATGTAAAATGCATTCCAATAGCAACCATACACATATCGATTAAACCTATAAACTGTACACTTGCTAAGTGTATTTACATAATTATTAAGGAACGAGGAATCATTAAGGAGTCCTAAAACTTTACTCCAAGAGTCTGGAACAGTTTTAAGTAAACATTACTATATGTGTTTTTACATTTTTATTTATTTTCATTTTATTTGAAAAGCAGAGAGAAAGAAATAGATAGGGAGAGAGAGAGAGAGAGATCTTCCATCTTCTGATTCACTCTCCAAATACCTGAAACAGCTGGGGATGGAACAGGAAAAAGTCAGGAACCCAGAACTCAATCTGAGACTCTCATGTGGATGGCAGGGACCCAAACACTCAAGACACCACCTGCTGTGCTCCAGGATACACATTAGCAGGAAGCTGAATCAGAAGCAGAGCAGGGACTCAAACCCAGGTACTCCGAATTTGGAGACAGACATCTCAAACACTGTCCTACCAACTAAGCCAAATGCCCATTCCTGTATTTTGAATGTTGTACAGTTACTGAAATGTCTACATTTCAGAGGACTCGTTATTTTCAAAAGTGCACACATTTCATTGTAAACTAAGTGAAGCCTACTTTATTTCTATTTGCATCTTACTCTTGTTTTTATGAATATTTTACATTTCTCTTTCTTTACTAACTCTCTGATGCATATTATTCTAAAATGTCTAAAAAAACACTAAATGAAAAGCAGATTCAGTAGAAATAACTTGACAGAATTTTTTGAATCATAGTTTGGAAAACATATATACCTGTGGAAAACAATTGTACCTTTTTCACGTTCATAAGAATCACAATTTAAATTACAATTAAATGTCAATCCAAGCAAGTAGTTTCTATTTTGTTTTGAAAATAGAATCATTGGTATTCAGGAAACTATGTAAACAGAAGCTAATTCTTTCTTGCCATACCACAAAATCACATAATTTTAGAGCCCTTTAATTTCAACCTTAGATTTTTTTTCATATCTCTCTGTATACTCAGTTTAATGTCATTATAAGTCAGCATACCTGAGAAGTCATCAGGGATATTGATATCATACACCATTGCAACAGACAGAGATATATAAAAAAGGAAAGCAAGTAGGTTCTCCCTTCTGGAGGAAATAATATTAGCAAGGACAATACAGGAAAATAATACTAATTACATATGAAATGAGTTGCTATTAGTAAGCCTTGAAGATAGTAACAGGAAGATTAGTTTAATTTGTGAGATTTGTTGTCATTAAAGAGTTTAGAATTGCAAGGTCATTCATTTAATATTACATTGTAATAGAGGTTCACATTTTTCCCCAATGAAGATTGTGCTATTGGAGGAGGATTAATGAGAAATAATGATAGTAACATATGACTGGAATGATATCTTTGTGTATTGGAATTCAGAAGAAAAGGAGGATCATACAAATATCTGCAGCCAACAAGTCATTTTTTTTATTTCAGCATGTGAATACATTAGGCATAGGACATACATTGCCATTCCAATAGGAGCAATGGGAAAGGTACAGAGGCCAGTGGTCTCAACTCCAAATCAAAGCAGGGCAAACAACATTGGCTATTAAAGGTGGCAGGTAAATCATCCTTCTTCCCCAGGCTTTGGCCTGTGCTGGCAGTGGCACCTTTGTTGAACTTTGAACTGCCTTCAGCACCATTAACCAGCCACTCAGAAATAAGAGAAATAATATAAGTGTGATTAATTGATTATAAGTTAATATAATGTGTAAATAGTTAAAATAACTGTGCTGCTCATCCTGCAAGAAGATTTTCGCTTTTCCGGACTTAAGAGTAAGGAAAAAAAATAAATAGAAAAAGAATATAATTTTTAAATATTTATTAATTACTACTAATTTTTCTGAGAACTTTTTATAAATAATTTCATTTATTTCTTATAATCAATTTAAAAAGTATTCAGTTCTTTCAATATTCTGGGGGTGAAGAAACCAAAGTTCAAGAAGCGTATATACTTTTCCCAGCAGCTAACTAGGTGAGCAAATAGAATTTAAAAAATACAAGCCAATGCTATTACAAATAACTAGCAACACTGGATAACCTTAGTGATAGTTATAAGGCAGTAAGATAACATAGCCTAGAGGGGAAAGGGGAGAAGTTACTCCATCAAAGATGAAAGCCTAAGCCTACACATAGAATCCTGTAGGTCAAACTAGAAGTTCGTCTTTTAAGTACTCTGTCTTTGATGAGAAAAAGCTCAAAATATTTCCAGTCCGTTACTCAAGATTTAAATTTCCATGGAGTACGAATTGTGTTCACTTGTCTTCATCATATGTCCAATGATTGGTTAGGGGATGGCAAGTACTGTAACACACCTTTCAAACCCAAAATAATGGGAGAAATCGTAAAAAAAAAAAAAAAAAAAAAAAAAAAAAAAAAAAAAAAAAAGAATTCAACTAAAGTTTTCTTGCCAAAAGAGGGGAAAAGGAATAGCTATTGAGAAGACAAAAATCCAAAAATATTTGCTAGACCTAGAACATATAACGATAGAATTTTCAATGATGTGTGGAAGAAAAAAACATTGCATCTTCATTATTTTTGCTCACAGCCAACAATTATTATATCATTTCTTTTTCAGTTAAGAAGTAAAGAATTTTGTCTACTACTAATCAAAGCTCAACTGTTCTCCACAATGAAGAACCGGCCTCAAATTATACTTGAATCTTCTTGACAATGAGAATTTTAAACCCTGTAACAGCGAGATACCAATAGTAATGAATATATATTGATAAGGACACTAATAGGACTAAGAAAAAATTATTTTTCTAATGACTTTCTTGATGAGAACATGAACATAATTATACAGTTAGGAAGGAATTCTGATGAATCCTTAATCACTGTGCAGTCTTTCATTCGAAAAACTGAGACCTTAAAATGTCATTGAAAATGAATACACTTAGGATTATAATTTAATCTTTATGTTTTTACTGTTATTTCATTTCCATAACTTCTACATTAGAAATCGTCATATAACTTATAAACAAAGATACACCTTGACCTTAGAATGTCAATATGCTTCATGAATAGAGGTTGTAAAATAACATAATTTAAAATTTCAAGATCACATATTTTCATTAGAGATTATTTCATCTTTAGTTACTGAGATCTAGATTTAGCTTTATTTTTATAGTATCATGCACAGTTGCAATTATGTATTTTTTATAAGAATTACTTTTTTATCTTTTTTTTTTTTGACAGGTAGAGTGGACAGTGAGAGAGAGAGACAGAGAGAAAGGTCTTCCTTTGCCCTTGGTTCACCCTCCAAAGGGTGCCACGGCCAGTGCGCTGCAGCCGGCACACTGCGCTGATCCGAAGGCAGGAGCCAGGTGCTTCTCCTGGTTTCCCATGGGGTGCAGGGCCCAAGGACTTGGGCCATCCCCCACTGCACTCCCGGGCCACAGCAGAGAGCTGGCCTGGAAAAGGGGCAACCAGGACAGAATCCGGCGCCCCGACAGGGACTAGAACCCGGTGTGCCGGCACCACAGGCAGAGGATTAGCATATTGAGCCACGATGCTGGCCTATAATAATTTTTAAAGTCAATACTACTAAGAAGGAGACATGCTGTAGAAAATAAACAATTTTCTACACTGCTTGGACTTATTGTTTCCAGTGATAACAAAAATAATGTGTGATATGAATGTGGCATGTTTGTATACTTGCTATTATATTCAGAGTAAGGAGGATGAGAATAGATATGTTACCCTATTTGTTATGAATTGAATTATGTCCCCTATAAACAGATATATTGGAATCATAACACACAGTTCTTCAGCATGTGATTTATTTGTGAATAGGATTACTGCAGATATAATTAGTTAAGATGACGTTACATTGGGGTAGTGTGTGGTGTGTGCACTATACCAATGACAAGTCTCTTTTCTTTTCTTTCTTTTTCTTTTTTTTTTTTTTTTTTTTTTTGACAGGTAGAGTGGACCGTGAGAGAGAGACAGAGAGAAAGGTCTTCCTTTTCTGTTGGTTCACCACCCCCAATGGCCGCTGCGGCCAGTGCTGTGGCCGGCGCACCGTGCTGATCCGAAGCCAGGAGCCAGGTGCTTCTCCTGGTCTCCCATGCGGGTGCAGGGCCCAAGGACCTGGGCCATCCTCCACTGCACTCCCGGGCTCAGCAGAGAGCTGGACAGGAAGAGGAGTGAGCGGGACAGAATGCGGCGCCCCGATAGGGACTAGAACCTGGTGTGCCGGCGCTGCAGGTGGAGGATTAGCCTATTGAGCCACGGAGCTGGCTGATAAGTCTCTTTTGATGACGACTGCCTCTGAAGACACAGGGACACAAAGGGAGAACACCATCTGATTAAAAAAACGGAGAGGGGACTCATGCCAGCGGTGAGGGAAAGAACGTCATAGGTAGCCAACAAACCACCACTCTGGGAAGAGCTAAGGAAGGAGTCCTCTGCAGGTTTCAGAGGGAGATAATCAGGAACTGTGAGAAAATGAATTTCGGTGTTTCCTTTTTGACATTTGAAAGAGTTATACAGAGAGAGGGAGAGATGGAAAGAGAAATAAGTCTTTCCACAGCAGGTTCAGTTCCCAATTGGCCATAATGTCCAGGGCTAAACCAGGTGGGAGCCAGGAGCCAGGAGCCAGGAGTTCCATTCAGGTCTCCCACATAGGTGACAACCCAATATCCAACAGAGTTATGGATACACAACTAACTAGTCCATAAATATTTGACAGTTTAATGAAAAATTCTCTAGGATGAGAATTTTTTTCTAATACCTTTAGGTAAACATGAAGATCTCTAATAAAAAGAGAGAGCCACATGTTGAAGACATCAATTTTGGGATGGCAATACTATAATAACATTTTAAACTATTCAGACAATAGGATGTATAGAGACATCAAGTGACTCAAAACCATTTTTAGGGGATACTGTGGTGCAGCAAGGTGTCGCTCCCCCTCTTTGCGGAGGAACGACACAGGACCCTGCGCTGTTCTTTTGTCTGCTCGGCCCTCCCCGGGTTCGCTGCTGGTTCCTCCCGGGTTGGCTACCGTCCCTTCCACCTCCGTGGAAGGGTGGTTCCCCCTGCCACTTTCCCCACTTCCGCGGGGGAGCGGCACACCGCCGGCCGGCTCTCTCGGGGGCTGCTCAGATGTTCCTCAGGTGTTCCCGGTGCATGTTGTCTCTCTCCTCCTTTATAGTCCTCTTCCACCAATCCCAACTCTGCTACCCACACGCCGAGTACGCTGCTCTCCTCCAATCAGGAGCAGGTCCTACAGTTTATTGGTTGAACTGGAGGCAGCTGCGTAGAAGCTGTTTCCTCCTCTCCCAGCGTCATATTGTGGGAGAGCAGATGCATAGAATAAGTCTTAATTCGAGTAACAGTCTAGTCTGAGTTGCTCCCCACAGCAAGGTAATCCACTGTTTGCAGTGGTGGCATCTCATATCAGAGTGGCAGTTTGAGTACCAGCATCCCTGCTCCTGATCCAGTTTCCTGCTAATGCTCCTGGAAAAGTATCAGAAGACTACTCAACTACTTAGGCTCTTGCCACCCATGTGGGAAACAGCAATGGAGTTCCTAACTCCTGACTTTGGCCTTGCCAAGACCTGGCTACTGTAGCCATTTGTGGAATGAACCAGCAGATGAAAGATCTCTCTTTCTCCCAACACTCCTTTTCTCTTTCACTCTGCCTTTTAAATAAGTAACCTAGTAAGTAAATATATAAGTAAATATTTTAAATAGCAATATTTGAAAATTAAATGCCATTAAATTAAATTTTCTTACTTATCTATGAAAATTAAATTAAATTTTCATATTTATGTTTGAAAATTAAATGACAACTGTTATTACATAAGAGAACACTTACTTATAAAATGGCATCTTACATCAACATTTCCATAAGGAATTTAAATTAAGGGCATCATGTTCAAGGTATAATGACTGTTGTTCAAGGTTCTTGATCTTGAATGCGCAATCACCAGAAGCTGCTCACTCTGGAACTGGTTGTTAGGCAAGGAGCTTAAATTCACCTCAAAAATCTGTGGTGGACGTTCAGAGTTGGTTCTGAACAAAAATGAAACCCAGACGTTGAGGGCATAGGGAGAAAAGTTAAAAAGCCTTACTTCACTTTACTATTTTAGTATCTGAGAGAAAAACAGAGTAATAAACCCGTAGGAGACTGTAGTATACACATAGGAAAATCCAAAAGCATGAATAAGGAAAACTTCCCATTGTTATAATTCCCCGAAGTTATTTCTAAATGCACTTAAATTTAAAAATCCTATCAGCATTGAAGAACTTCGATATTTTCTTATGTATTTACAGAAACTTATGCCCAAAAATAAGAGGTATAAAAATGTCAAACCTACATTTTTCAAATATATCCAAAGTTTTTTACTCATTTTCCAAATTTCTTTTAGTTATTTGATTGAAAATATCAGAAACACATTTTCTAAGCAGTGAATTTCAGTAGAAAGAATCATAAATCTTTAGTTTTAAATTAAATAATCAAAGAAAGCTAATAAAAAGCAGCTAAAATTAGCTTTCTGTGACAGTCCTGTGTTTTATGTTTGAAACTTAAAATCTGACAATAACAGCCTTCAACACAATGGTATCAGATTCTGGAGGTCCACGGATTATTCTTTCTTCTTGTTGTCTCCTGCTCTTGACAAGACTGAAAAACTACTTCCTATGTATTTTACAGAACTGAACATAAATAAAATAGACCAATTGGATTATTCCATTTTTACTGGAAATGAAACCTATGCTTCCTCTCCAATATGCTGTAGTATGTTGGTTTATGATAAGCATGTGCTTTAAAAAGAAAATAAATCACTTTTATAGGAGTTGCACTCATGTTTATTTCAGTTGGCAAAATTCTGAGAAGAACCCCATGTGCGGTAATACAGTGTGGCTACGTAACTGAAGATGAGGAACTCTGCTCTTTGTTTGACAGCAAATCATTATAATAAGCATTACTGTACAGCTCTCCCTAGTGTATTTCAGCATCAGGAGATTTGTAGAGTAGTGTGGTGAGTTAATGAGCTACACGCTCACATTAAGAGATCAGAGTTCAGATTACTGGGATACTTCATGTATGCAATAAGCAGACGACTGATTTGTGTATGTAGTGGTCAGTTCATTCTCAAGCAGCTTCCAGGGATGCCTAGTTCTTCCATTTATTGTGCCTTCCACATTAAAGTATATTTCAACTTTGTTAATTTCAGATTTTCAACCACAGTAAGTATTTGGGAACATACTTATGATTAATGGAAAAAAGGATGCTTGAAAAAATTTAAGCACTATATTTTAAAGGGAACTCTTATTAACATAGAACAATTGTACTGGATAATAACATTTAAATAAGAGTTGATGAAATACATGGGTGAAATAGCTTTGTCTAGATTTAGAGAAATAGTCTTTAAATATAAATATTCTTTAGTTTTAAATTTAGGTGCTAATATTAAGGAAGTGTTTGAGAATTCACAATACAAATGACTTAAGGATTTTTCTGACAAGTGGTGATCATTAAATGTGTATAAGTTACTGTCACTAACAGATAAAATTGTGTGTGAAAATCCTTGAAATTAATAAAAATATTACTTTAGATTGATGTCATTAATACTCTTTCCAAGAGAAATTCATTGTCTAGATTTGTTAAAGATTTATGCATTTATTAACTTGAAAGGCAGTGTGATACAGGGAGAGAAAGAGTGGGACAGACGTAGACAAAGAAGTCTCCTGTCTACTGATCTCCCTTTTGCTCCACAAAGGGCTCAAAAGCTATGGCCTCACCATGATGAAGTCAGGAGCCAGAAACTTCACCCAGGTGTCCCATGTGCATGGCAGGAACTCAACAATTGGAGCCATGATGCACTGCTTCCCATGCACATTAGTGGAGCACTACGTCAGAAGTGGAGTAGCTGGTAGTGGAGCTATCACTCCAATATGGGATGTCGGTGTCTCAAGCAATGTCTTAATCTGCTTCATCACAACACATGTCCTGGTCAAGATTTTTTTTTAATATGAAAGGAATACTTGCACACAGTCTAGGCAACAAAAGAAAGGCAAAGATAATCAGTTGTCTTAAAATTAATATTCATGCAATAATATTTACATATATCAAATAAGCAATATCCAGAGTTCATAAAGCTATGCCATAAATCACAGAATTCTATGAAATTCAATTTACTAGATTCTGTATCCTGTAAGATACGTTTCCCACATTTAGCAGTTAGCATCTATGGAACTTTATTGGTATAAGAAAATAAATGATGAGATAAAATTAAACATGAATGAAACTATTTTCTTTCATGGACTAGACTTCATTTTGTTTTAATATTTCTTACAACATGCTTAAAATCAGCATATAAATATTTTGCATCTCTTGTGTGTTTAGTGTAAAGAGTATTTAGCACCTCTTGGCTGGCGCCAAGGCTCACTTGGCTAATCCTCCACGTGCGGCATCGGTACCCCGAGTTCTAGTCCCAATTGCTCCTCTTCCATTCCAGCTCTCTGCTGTGGCCCAGGAAGGCAGTGGAAGATGGCCCAGGTCCTTGGGCCTTGCACCCGCATGGGAGACCAGGAGGAAGCACCTGGCTCCTATCTTCGAATCGGTGCAGCGGGCTGGCAGCAATGCGCCGGCCTTAGAGACCACTTGGGGGGTGAACCAACAGAAAAAGGAAAACCTTTCTCTCTGTCTCTCTCTCACACTCTAACTCTGCCTGTCAAAAAAAAAAAAAAAAAAAAAAAAAAAAAAAGAAATGAAATCTGACTTCTAGAACTGTAAGCTAATAAATTGTGTTGCTTAAGCCACTCTATAGTTGTAATGTGCGACAGCAGTGATAAGAAGTCAAGATAGCACCATCCACTCTTACCTTACCCAGCCCTGACTCCTGTAGGATATTGATGACTATAAATGTGGATAAAAGCATGGGAGGAAAACTGTGATGTTGGAAATGGGACTGAAGTTGATGCAACGGCCTGATAATGGAAAAAAGTCACAAGGAAATGAATCCATTATTTAATAAAATTAAAGAAAAATAAAGTGATTAGTACATAATTTTATATTACAATCCCTAATCTTATAATAGTTTAGGTTAGTTCTGTCTCCTTTATACTCTCTGACATCTCTCTTAATACCTGCATACACACACTTTTTAACCATTATTTTCTTTTTTAAGCTATGTGTTTCTTCATTATACTAATGGTCCTTTATATAATGTTTAGAGTTTTTTAGTTTCTATTTACTGATGATGTTGAGTGTGAAGATTTTATATTTTATTGCATAAAAACATTTTTTGCTATGAAACATAGAGGCTAAGTAGAATTTTGAAACACTTATGCTCCAGTTCATCATTTAGCTACATTTTCCCTCTGTGGCAGAAACCAGACTTTCCTCTTGCCAAGGTAAATATAGACTCTGCATTATTCATTTAATATAAAATTTGGGAAAATATCAGTTTATCTACAGTGGCAGAAAGCAGAGGTAGAGATATAGACAGTGAAAGAGAGAGAGAGAGAGAGAAAGGTCTTCCTTCCATTGGTTCATTCCCCAAATGGCTGCCACAGCCGGTGCTGTGTCCATCCAAAGCCAGGAGGCAGGTGCTTCCTCCTAGTCTCCCATGCGGGTGCAAGAGCCCAAGCACTTGGGCCATCATCCATTGCCCTCCTGGGCCACAGCAGAGAGCTGGACTGGAAGAGGGGCAACTGGGACAGAATCCAGCACCCATATGGGATGCCAGCGCTGCAGGCAGAGGACCAACCAAATAAGCCATGGCACCGGCACCAGGACCCAAACATTGTTTTCCCAGGCCATTACAGGGAGCTGGATTGAAAGTAGAGCAACCAGGATATGAATCGGGAACCACATGGATGCCAGTTTTGCAGGGAGCAACATTACCAATTACATCACAATGCTGACCTCATAAGTTATGTATTTTAAATATGATAATTTTAGGAGCCAACACTGTGGCATAGTTGGTTAAGCCTCCACCTGTGGGGCTGAAACCTGCATGGGCATTGGTTCGTGTCCTGGCTGCTCCTCTTCCAATCCAGCTCTCTGCTAATTGCCTGGGAAAGCAAAGATGCCCCAAATGGGTCCCTGGTTCCTGGATTCTGATTGGCCCAGCTCTGGCCATTGTGGCCATTTGGGGTGTGAAGCAATAGATGGAAGATCTCTGTCTCTCTGTCTGTAACTGTCAAATAAATAAATATTTTAAAAATATGATAATTTTATTATATAACAAGTATCCCTCAATAATGATAACAATAATAATAAAAATAAAGACATCATTAAGAAAATGAAAAAGCAAGGTATAACTTGGAACTGATTAATCACAAATAATTTATTTTCAGGGCTTATATACGTAGTTGTGTGTGTGTGTGTGTGTAAAATCTACAATTCACTAAGAGGATAAACAATCCAATTTTAAAATCATCAAATACTTCACTAAAGATGTTACATTTATGGCTAATAAACATATGAAAAAATTCTCAACATTGTTAGTCATTAGGAGAATTCAAAATAAACTACAACACTTGTAATAAAATGAACAATTGTCTTAGAATTGGTACAATTGATATAACAAAATATCACCAACTGGATGTGTTACACAGAAGAAAATTGTTTTCTAACAGTTGTGGAGGTTTTGAGTCTGAAATCACCTTGTCATCAGGGTTGGTTCCTTCTGGGACCTGTGAAGGAATGATCTGCTCAGATCTACCTCCACCTTCATGCTTACATGTATCCGTGGCTGGCCTGTCCAGTCCACAGAAAGTCAGATATTTCCCAAGACAGCTGCCCATAGGTGCTCTGCCTAGGTAACTTGATCCCGGAGCCTGTGGTATGTTGGGAGGCTGGGGGCACCTCACAGTCTTACATGGGTGCCCAGCCTCCCGACTGTCCTCCTGGCCAGGCTCAAAGTCAGTGGGGACCATGCATTTTTCCCTCTGCAAGACTCGGATCATATGCTGCACAAGCACCACTGGCCAAATGTTGCCTCTCCCCGTCACTGCTGTGAGTACTGCTGAGAAGTTGGCTTCCTCTGCATCTTTCCTTTGTTTGACTGTCATGTGCCCCAATTGCCCCCCTTGTTATAATGATGATAGTCATATTGAGTAAGGAATTAAACTAACAATCTCATTTTGATTTTTGGTTATCTCTATAAAGATTCCTAGCATTCTAAGGTACTAGGAATTAGTACCATAACATTTTTTTCTCTGGGACAGTCATAATTCAACACTTAAAACCAATAATACTAAATTTTGGTCTGAACGTGGGCAATATTGAACACTCATCATTTTGGTTGAAATGCAAATGGTATAGCCACTTAGGAAAATATTTTGTTGATTTCTTGAAAAGTTAAATATATCCTTATCATGTTGCCCAATAATTTTACTCCCAGGAATCAACCAAAGATAAATCAGAACCAGAAATATTATATGTGAATATTTGTAGCAGCATTATTATCATTCAACTGCTTATAATTTCATAGCAGACCAAACTAGACACTAATCAAATATCCTACTAAAAATGGTTTATTTATACAGTAAAGTGTTATTCAGCAATAAAAATGAACACAGAATAACATGGAGGGACTTTAAGAAAAATGCACTGTATGAAATAAGTTAGAAACAATGTATATGATTACCTTTATATATATATATTATATAATTTCTACAAAATCTAATTATAGACAAGCAAGCAGAAGACCAGTGGTTTCTGGGGGCTGGAGGGAAAGTGTGAATTCACTTCACACAAGCAGAAGGGAATCTGATGGGGTGTTGAAAATGGTTAAGCTGGATTTTGGTGATGGTTTCAAATCTACTAGAAATAAAGGAACTATACAATTAAAATTAATGAATATTATGGTAGTCATTTATAGCTACATGAAAGTTCTGCAAATGAATATATTTTAGTAGTCCAGACAAGCAAAGAACAGCACTTGGGCAAGTATATTTATAGGAGAAATTTAGAGATCTGAAATATATTTTGGAGGTAATAGAGTTTGCTGAAAGCTAAATATTGAGGCTGAGGAGTATAAGTTTCTGATTCGAGCAAATGGATAGAGAGTATTTATGAAAGAAAAAATAGGGAGAAAAATTTCAAAAATGCAGTGGCATACCTTCCAACTTGTACATGATAACCTGTGAGACATTCAAATGAAGATATCAAATATGTTGCTGTATATATGCATGTAACTCAGTTGAGATGCCATGGATAGAAATATATATGTATATATATGTATGATAAATAAGCATTTAGGATATATAATAGGAATGAAAAGAATGGGAAATGTTTAAAGAAACTGTAGCAACAGAAAAAATATACCAAGCAAAGCGCCTGAAGGAGCTCCAAATAGAAAAGTAGGAGATTGTAAATTAGTGTGAAAGAGGTATTTACTCAAATATCAAGTGTGAATCTGTAAGAAGAGAAAGAGATATAGAAACAGAGAAAATGAGTTAGAAATAGAGATAAAGATGAGATAGAATAAGTGATAGAGATTAAAATTGAGAAATGAGCAACAGATAGATTTACTTGAGGAACCATGGGCTGCTATGGTATAGGAGCAAAGTGTTCATGCTGATAATTAGTGGTAAATATTTTTGGAAATTAATTTTCCAGTTGTAGACCTTGAATGCTTTTTTTCTTTCACACTTAAATCATTTGAATGCTTCTGAGAAAGGAATTTGTATCCTGAGAAAAGTGGTTTAAAGAAATAAATTCAGTAGAATGATTTTGGGGTTGGAACTGTACAAAAGTGATACGTATCTAGTAAGGTCAAATAACTCAGGAAGGATTATTCAAACAGGTTCATCATTGCATGCAGAATTCATTTAATATAATCCTTTCCTTCAAGTGTTAATGACCACTAGTGGCATTCTCCTTGCATATGACAGAATACTAAAGCATAATTCTGCTATGAAAAATATATTCTATGTGAAAATGTAAATATAAAAGTTAAAGTTGCACTCCTATGGACTCTCTGCCATATCAGATGACCAACTGGATAGGCAGCCAATGCTTGAAATACAATGATATGGTAATGATCACCAGCAAATACTGACTTTCTAATCATGGCAGGTTTTACAATTAAAAAGCAGAAGCTCTACCCATCCATAGCCTACTTTTTGTTCTGAATTAAAAACAAAACTAAAACATCTTGACCATGACAGTCACAGATGCGAGTGTGAGGCAACATTCCTCTCTCAATAAAAGTCTCTTTCTATGGATTACAAAGTCATATTTTCCTTATATATTTGTTTTATATTATGAGTATTGCCTTCCTTCTCTACTCTGAAACTTGAATAAATTTTATTCTTTCTCTGTGCCTGCAATTTACTTTCTCATTTTCTTCACAAACCCAAAGAGTAAGCTTGAGTAGATCAATGATTTTAAAACTCTGTTCAACATATTTTTCAATAAACATGGATCAAAGTACAGTTGTTATGTGCCCATAAAAATATTTTGGTTGAGGAGAAGTTACAGGTGTGTGACGGTGGTGCCATATGATTATGCAGGGCAGAAAAACTGCTACTGTCTGCTGGCAGCATAGACATTGGAATGTCCTAGAACAATTCATTAATCACCTGTGTGATGTGAGCCTGGCATAAACAAACCTACTGCACTACCTATAAAATCAGCACATCTAATTCTATTCAGCACATAGCAACTAATAATGATAATACACATATAATACACAACCATGTCACTGATTTAAGTGTTTGTTATACTATGGTTTTATCATGGTTAGGGAGTATACTATTTCTACATAGCAAAATAAGTTTATTCTAAGATAATATGTTATACGTCACCACCTGCAGCTTCATGTTGATATTTCAAAAGGCCACATCCAGGGGCAGACATTGTGGCATAGCTGCCTCCTATGACCCCAGAAATCTATATGGGTGCCCATCTATGTCTCTGCTGCTCCACTTCCAATTCAGCTCCTTACTACCAATCTACCTCCCTGCTAATGACCTGGGAAAAGTAGCAGAAGATGGCTCAAGTACTTGGACCCTGTCACCCAAAAGGAATACCTGGAAAAGGCTCCTGTCTCCTGGCTTCAGCCTGGCCAGCCTGGCCCTTATGACCATCTGGGGGAGTAAACCAGAAGATTTCCCCCTCTCTCTGTCTCTTCTCTTTCTGTAACTCTAACTTGGAAACAAATAAACAACTATTTTTTTTAAAAAGGCAAAATCTAATGATATTACATCTAGATTTGTGTAATTACACTCAATGATGTTCACACAATGATAAAATTGACTAATGACATTATTTCTCAGAATGTATCCCCATAACCAAGTGACGCATGACAATACATCATACATTCTGTATTAGTGATATTTGAATGAGGTATACGCCTAGTAGTTACACCCTTTGACATCTCATAAGAATCTTAATATTCCAATAATCACGGTTTGAAGATTGTTTTCACAAGACAATTACAAACTGATCCTAAGTTCCAACACTATGTTTCCAGAATTGTCTTCCTTTTGTAAAAGTCTCTCTGAACCAACAAACTTCAGCCCCCTCCTTGGTTTCTGATTTTCATAGACAATAAACTTCAGTGCTAATAGGAAGCAGAAAGGCAATGTATTTGCAAAGAAATACCTCTAAGAAAGCCCATTGATTTATCTCTAGATGGGGCTATATAACACAGAAATAGGAGGGAATCGATACAAAGAGGCTCAAGGAATGACTTCTACATAGCTACTAACAGTAAATATCTATGATGAAGCTGGGTGTGTCTAGGCAGAAAGATATGGAGATAATTGCTGTCTTTTAAAATAAATCTTTTTGTTCCAGGAATATTTTCTTGCATATGTTGCAACAAGTTTTCTAAAAATATACATAGAAACAGAATTACAGAATAAGTGAGTTTATAAATTGTCAGTTATCCTCAATACTCATTTTTGTTTCAAATTAGTTGATCCAATGTATAGTCCTATTAGTAGAATACTAGTGTATATCTCTATATTCTATCAATAGTACATTGTCATTTTTATTACATTTATTTGAAAGAGAGATTTTTCCATTCACTGGCTCACTTTGCAAATGTTTGCAATGGCCAAGGCTCAGCCAGGCTGAAGCCAGGAACCAGAAACTCAATTCAGATTTCCAACATGGATGGCAGAAACTGTACTTGGACTAGCAACTGCTGCCTCCAAAGTTGCACATGAACTGGATATTGGAACTGAAAGTGGAGTGGGACTCAAGCCCAGACTATCCAATATGAGATGTGCACATCTGAGTCTGTCTTAACCACTATACAAAGGTCTACTTCATTAATTTTTCAAATGCATAAGTACAACAGGATATTTCATTATTCCCAGTTTTTAAACTCAAATTCCTAATAATGCTAAAATATCTAAATATGTTGGTTATTCAAATTTCTTCTCCACTATTTAGCTGTTCAGAGGTCTTATTTCACTCTGCTTTATAATTTATTTTGCTCCTTATTAATATTTGAGAGATATATTTTTGCTACTGATATCAGTTATATCTAAGGTTTTGTGCTATAATTATCTGCTCAACATTTGAGACTATTGACATTTTTCACTAAACAAGTATTTTTACTTCATCATAATCACATTTTTCAATCACGTCAATGATTTTATCATACTTGTTTGTTTTTAAAATAACTTCATATACTGTATACTCAAAATTTAGCCCCACTTTTTTCTGAATTTTCTAAAATGTTGTATTTTATGTAAATATCACAAAGTTTTATTTTATAATCCAGCTTGAAAAAATGTATTTTTCCAGAATATACCTTTTCCCAATATTTGTTATGATTCATTATGAAAAATAAGACCTTTATAAAATAGAATTTTATTAGTTTTGGAAATGTACAGATATGTCTGGACCGCTTGCTAACCATTAAAATGAACAAGGTATTTAATGTCGATGTAGATCGATTTTCAGATCTGCTATAGAATTTTGAGTAATATCTGCCTTATGGAATGGTTAAATTCAAAGAACTTAACACAATATCTGGCACAATTTATGTCAGGATCTCCCCCTCTGGGAACTGGCCAGGTTGCCGCGAAGGAAGAGTTGAGGAGACTGAGGAAGGTCAATCTAAACACACTTTATTGATACTCTAGGCGACTAGGAGAGATCACTCAAGCGTACTCCTGTGGGCATCCCTGTGGGCACTAGGCACTAGGGACCAGGGAGAGAGGCTGAGCGACCTCTGATTTACAACATCTGAGGGTCCCCTTGTATACAGTTTCTAGAGGCTAGCCCCGCCCACATTCCGACCTCCCAGGGTCCCATAGTCCTGGCAATGACAGTTTGTGGTTAGGCCATCTAGTTAGGCCATCCCTTTTCAAATCTTACCAGCTAGGGTGGTTACCTTTCTACTTTTCTTTCAAGCTGTGTTACTGTGCAGTTACTTTCTTTCGAAGGGGCTACAGTTACTTTCTCCGTAAATGGTTCCCTAACAATTTATAAAATAAATATATTCTAGTAATTACAAAATTAGATTTACAGAATTGTAAGGAAGATGATTTTCATTATTTGATTTTGAAATATATAAAAGTTTTAATACAATTAATTAACAAATATTTTAGGTCATGAATGTATAATAAAGATATTAATATTTAACAGGTTTAGTTAAATAACAAAACTCTTTTTATGGAGTATATATGTGTGTTACCATGGTACACTATAAAACAGACAGGCATTCCTGGGTGAAAAATCTATAGTAAGTATTTCTTCTACAATTACAAATTTTACAAACAAATATATACTGATTGTTGTTCGTTTTTACTAGGAAACCAAAAACAATTTTAGAGAATGAAGGAAGTGGTGAGAACACAGCTTCAACATATCACAGAGCTAAATCAATACTCTAATCTGCTCTTGCAGAGAAATACCAACCAGGCAACACTTTTCATCATCAGAAACAATGCTGTGTTATGGTATAAGCGGCTGCCCAAGAATAATACATTTTTAAGGTATTTAGGAGCATTTTTACCCATTCTGTGACCCAGGGCTTTTGTAATAAGTGTCGCTCCCCATCTTCGTGGAGGAACGACACAGGACCCTGCGCTGTTCTTTCGTCTGCTCGGCCCTCCCCGGGTTTGCTGCTGGTTCTTCCCGGGTTGGCTACTGACCCTTCCCGGGTTGGCTGCTGGTCCTTCCCGGGTTGGCTACCGTCCCTTCCACCTCCGTGGAAGGGCGGTTCCCCCTGCCACATTCCCCACTTCTGCAGGGGAGCGGCACATCGCCGGCCGGCTCTCTCGGGGGCTGCACAGGTGTTCCTTCAGATAGATGTTCCTCTTAGATGTTCCTGGTGCATGCCGTCTCTCTCCTCCTTTATAGTCCTCTTCCGCCAATCCCAACTCGGCTGCCCACACGCCGAGTACGCTGCTCTCCTTCAATCAGGAGCAGGATCAGCTCCTGGAGGTCATCACTCAAGTTGGCAAGAGGCAGCTGCGTAGAAGCTGTTTCCTCCTCTCCCAGCGCCATATTGTGGGAGAGCAGATGCATAGAATAAGTCTTAATTCCAGTAACTTAGTCTAGTCCCGGTTGCTCCCCACAATAAGAAGTAGTGCATGTAAAGAAAGAATTTTCTTAAAAGTAGTGGTTAGTTTTGGACTATTTTTAGGGTTAATCTCTTAGGTGTTACTCAGTTTAATAACTTTTTATAAAAGTATTATTGAAATGTATTTTATTTCAGTTTACATTACTGTTGTCTATTTTGCAGTATTTTTCTATTAAATTGAGTAATTGCTTTAAAATATAATTACTAGTGTTTCATCAAAATTATGATTATTCCCTAGAAAATTGGTAGGACTGAAAGTATTGCCAAAGATAGACCCTGGAAAATTTGGTTATTTTGTAATCCTATTAGCATTATCACACAACCCAGCAACAATAGTCCAAGGTATTTAGGCACATTGATTTGAAAAATTACTTCAACATAGAAGTATCTACACACAAAACTTATAGTTCTTTATTCATAATTTCCAAACACTGGAATAAACCAAGATGTGAGTGGACAAAATATGATACTTACATAGAAGGGAATATTTACTAATCAGCAGTAAAAAGGAATAAAGAATGAACTTATTCAGTAACTTGAAAGAGTCTTAAATGCCTATTGGTAAATTAAAAACCAATCTGAAAATGCTACATACTCAATAATCCTATTTGTATGAAAATACAAATAGAAAATGGAAACTAGAGAGACAATAATAGATCAATGGTTAATAGGGATTGAGAAGGAGAATGCTTAAAATCTGTGAAGCAAAGGAATTTTTTAATGTAGTCGATAAATTTTGTGTAATGTGTAATGACAGATACGTGTTTATCAAAACCGGAGTAACCTACAACAGAGAATGAATGGCAATGTATGCATATTAATATAATCAATTAAACTATCTGGACACTCTAAAAAAATGATAGAAAAAATTTAACTGAGCTATAATGTATGTAAACTTAATGAAGGATTGCAGGGGATAAGAGATAAAATGAGTAATGATTATAAGACTGAAGTTACTGGGGCCGGTGCTGTGGTTTAGTGGGTAAAGACGCTGCCTGCAGTGCCTGCATCCCATATGGGTGCCAATTAGAGACCTGGCTACTCTACTTCCTATCCAGCTCTCTGCTCTTGCCTGGGAAAGCAGTGGAAGATGGCCCAAGTCCTTGGGCCCCTGCATGTGCATGGGAGACCTGGAAGGGGTTCCTGACTCCTGGCTTCAGATTGGTGCAGCTCTGGCCGTTTCAGCCATCTGGGGAGTGAACTAGCAAACAGAAGACCTCTCTCTCTCTCTCTCTCTCTCTCTGTCTCTGTGTGTGTGTGTGTGTGTGTGTGTGTGTAACTGTGACTTTCAAATAAAATAAATTTAAAAAAAAGACTAAAGTTACAAGGAGCTGTACATAAGCACTGTACTTGCATTGGAAAAGTTGTTGTACATGGGCATATGAGTTAACAATTGTGAAACCACTCTATGTATGTACTGGGAATATACATGTGGGTACTTCCAAAAGTGTGTAAAGAATGGGAGCTGAAGGATAAATGAACTTTGATGCAAAAAAGTTGAAATCCATGTAGGATTTTTTTGTAATATGAATTTTCCATAAACTTTTTGAATACCCTTCACATTAATATATTTCAAGATTTTTTGCACCAAAGTAAACCTTTTAATTCTAATTATCAATATAGTATTTGAAGTATCATCACTTGTGTGTATTACATAGATAGATAGATAGATAGATAGATGCAAATACATGGGTTAATGGACATACACATATCTCCTAGTTCTTTTAACTAAGAGGACCCAGAATTAATTAATTTTGATTTCACAGAAATGGGGACATTCAATACCTATATTTTTATTTTTTGGTTAAAAATATACTTACTTAATTGTTTGTTTATTTATTGATTGATTGATTTTTACAGGCAGAATTAGAGAGAGAGACATAGAGAAAGGTTTTCCTTTTCCGTTGGTTCACCCCCCAAATGGCTGCTAAGGCCATTGCGCTGCACGGATCCGAAGCCAAGAGCCAGGTGCTTCCTCCTAGTCTCCCATGCGGGTGCAGGGCCCAAGCACTTGGGCCATCCTCCGCTGAACTCTGGGGCCACAGCAGAGAGCTGGACTGGAAGAGGAGCAACCAGGATAGAATCCGGTGCCCTGACCAGGACTAGAACCCCGGGATGCCAACGCCGCAGGCAGAGGATTAGCCTAGTGAGCCGCAGCTCCGGCCCTTATTTGTTTATTTTGTTGTGAGGCAAGGAGAGAGAGACAGAGTTCCCATTTGTCAGTTCACTCTTTGAATGTCCAGAAAAGCCCTAGCTGTTCCCAGCAGCCAGGAACACAAGCTAGGCCTCCTGTATGAGTGGCAGACTCTCCACCAGTTGAGCCATCACCTTTTGCAGCTCATGGTGAATCAGCGGAAATCTCGAATCTGCAAAGGTTTGAAGCTGAAGCTCAAACCCAGCCACTCTGATACTGACATCACAGTCAGGTAACCATGAGGCCAAACACGATCCCCCTAATCCCTGGATTTTGATTTCTGATGTCATTTTCCAATAAAAGAAATCAGAACCCATTGAGGATATAGGTATTTGTAGAACTAGGGCAGGGTCCGCCTGTTGTCCTGGAAAGGGAGGAAATACTCAAAAGCAAGAGGTTGAAGATGTGTCAAAATGGCACAGAAGCCAGCTGTGGAAGAATGCCCAGCATCCACCCATTTAAGCAAACAAACTTTTAAAAACAATGAACATGTAATCCTGGAATAAAACCCAAAGTATAAAATATTTATCTGTAGTGTATACTGATATAAATAAAGTAATAGACAAGTGGAGAGGGGAGAATAGGCAATTTTTTCATACAGATTCCAGAAATTTGATCAGAATTCTCTACTCTTCTGCAGAGGCTGCTCATCCTTCCATCCTTCCTGAAAGTGTGTATGGAAAGGGAGGGAAAGTTAACTTTATGTTGATAAAACATTACAAAAACTACTTCAGCCAAGTGATTAACACCAACAATCAATAGTCATGTTGATAATATGTATCTTTGCTATGAGGAATAAAGAATAGCACATTACTTCCAAATTCTTAACCCTAGTCTGATCAGAAGAAAGATGTCAGGCAAGCTAAATGGATGAACAGCCAACCAACAGCTGACTAGTATCCTACAAGCTTGCTAGGGTCACCCAAACAAGGAAAGTCTGAGACGTCAACACAGTGTGGCCTACATAGATGTGCCAGTTAAGCATAGTGTGATAACCCGGGCAAGATCCTGGGATGAATGAATCTAATCAGGTTAAACCTATGACTCTACTTCACAAGGATCCCCCCAAAAGGAAGACAGTTTGTCTTTACTCAGTGAGGAACACTGAGACTTTTTTTTTTTTTTGGACAGGCAGAGTGGACAGTGAGAGAGAGAGACAGAGAGAAAGGTCTTCCTTTGCTGTTGGTTCACCCTCCAATGGCCGCCGCGGCTGGTGCGGTGCGCTGGCCGCAGCGCACCGCACTGATGGGAAGCCAGGAGCCAGGTACTTATCCTGGTCTCCCATGGGGTGCAGGGCCCAGGCACTTGGGCCATCCTCCACAGCACTCCCTGGCCACAGCAGAGAGCTGGCCTGGAAGAGGGGCAACCGGGACAGAATCCGGCGCCCCAACCAGGACTAGAACCCGGTGAGCCGGCACCACAAGGCGGAGGATTAGCCTAGTGAGCCGCGGCGCCGGCACTCAGTTTACTAATTCTGACAAATGTGTCATACAACTGAGATGTTAGGAAATTCAGTGTGGGTGTAGAACATATCTGAAAGATACATGCACTATCTTTGAAACATTTCTGCAATGTTGAAACCACTGAAAAATAAAAAAAAAATATTTAAAATATGACTCTGTGTGAAGAGAATACAAAGTGCTAAATGGCTATGAAGGAAGAATCGCTTTCTTATATACACCAAAGTGTAACTAAGTTCTGGCATACAAAAGATTCACATGTGATAACTACTCAAAGTGGATTTCTTAAAAAATTAAATGCAAAAAAATATTTCCAAAGTTTGTGGTCTTAAATTTTGCTAATTTCTGTACCTGGGAACTTATCTTTGTTTGGGAAAAATATATAAGGGATATTAAGGCATTAGTTTTATTTAAGCATTAAATATTTTTATTATTATTAAATCTTAAAGAGAGGACAGACAGATGTTATGGGGGTTTTCTGTTTACTGTTGGGGCAGTTTTAGATTAAGATGGGTGAAAAATCAATTAAAAACATTTTAAGTGGTGTAACAATTACAGGAATATCTTATTATTTCTCTACACAATAATGATTTCCTTACAATTTAAAGTAACAGTAAACGTGACATCAACAGCAAAGTGAGATTAATTAATATTGAGTGCAAAATGATTATTGAAGTCTACAAAGTGTGTAGCCTTTGCTATTATAACCTTCTGCCTTTCTAATAAACCACAAATGCACCAAAAAGAATAAGCAAAAATCAATTTAATAATTCAAAATGAATCAAATATTCTAGCCACAGTTCTTATGGCTACATTAATTGATTTTTAAAAATGGCAAAAATGCAAGCTTAAAGCATTAACCCAGAAGGATCTGAGGTCATTTCTAAGTCAATGTGATAAACGATTTCAGGTTCATCAGCATTGAGATTTGCAAATTGGAAGTATTGTGGTGTGAAATAAAAAATGCTAATGCTGATCATATCTTTTCTACACTTTTCTGATTTTATTTAGTGCATTGTTATTTATTTATTTATTCACAGAGGAAGAGAAGAGAAGAGAAGAGAAGAGAAGAGAAGAGAAGAGGGGAGGGGAGGGGAGGGGAAGGGAGGGGAGGAGAGGAGAGGAGAGGAGAGAGAGAGAGAGAGAGAGAGAGAGAGAGAGAGAGAGAGAGATTCCATTCTCTGATTGTGCCTACAGTATTCATGTCTGGGCCAGGTTGAAGCCAGGAGCCTACGTTTCAGTCTGTGTCTCCCACATGGGTAGTAGGAACTCAAGTATTCGAGCCATCATCTGCTAATTTCCAGGTTGAACATAGCAAGAAGTTGGAATCAGGATTTGAGCCATGATTTTCATAGCAATATTCCAATATATGATAGAGTCATCCCAAGCAATTTCTTAGCTGCTAGACACAATGCCTACCCTAGTGAATATCTGTTTTTAATCTTTCCAATTCTTAACAGTTCAGGTACTTATTGTATTCCATAGATCAACTCTTTAACTGGAATTTATTTTTTTAAATAAATTATTTTTTTTAAACAGATAAAGTTTTCTTCCATCCACTGGTTCACTCTCCAATGGTGGCACCGGCCGGGTCTCCATCAGGCTGAAGCCAGGAGCCAGAAGCTTCATCCAGGTCTCCCACGTGGGTGCCGGGGCTCAAGCTCTTGGGTCATCTTCCGCTGTTTTCGCTGGCACATTACCAAGGATCTGGATCAGAAGTGGAGCAGTAGGTACTCAAACTGGCACGAGTCTGGGATGGCAGCATTGCAGACAGTGGCTTAACCCCCTGCACCACAACACCAGCCCCATCCAATGGAAATTAAAGGTCTTTGTTGGTTCATGGAACTTTTCTCAGAAGTTTAAGAATTAATTTAAATCATTTATATTTTGTATTTCATTTGAAAAATATTAAATATCCCTCATAATTTATAATTAAGTAATGTCATTTAAATCTCATGTCTAAGTTCCTACATTCACAATTATATCTAAAATATAATTGGCACCAAGTATTTTTTCACAGGAAAGATTTAAAAATAAACAAATATGATTTTAAAAGAATCAATACTGTATATAACAATTTATTCCATTATGCTCAATAAAAATTGATTTTACTGATGTATGAATAGGGGAAGTGAAGGATAATTGAGACATAATTTAAAAATGTAGAAATGTAGGCGAAAGCAAAACCAAAAGCAAAACACCTGCATCATCTGTTGGAAGTTCACATTGCAAAGCAACATGTCATAGAGACAGGAATTTTGTACATAACAGTCTGTAACCATTCATTAATTCAGTAACAAAATCTGGAAGTAAAATTTTCCACAAATGGTTTATTAAATGCATCCTTTTTGGAATTGCCAATTAATATTTTCATTGTTAATATTTGTGAATAATAATTGTTATTGCACCCAGTAGTAAATAATGTATTATAATAAAATAAACATATCCATCCCTACTATTAATCCAGCACCTTTGATTTAGATTGAACTAATCAGCATCAACTGTTAAGTTAAATCTATGTTGCTAATTTTCATTCCATTTGAAGCTCTCTTTGTATTTGACTGCTGATATATTTTAGCTTATAGTTATAAAAGATTAATATGTAGTTTGAAATTTTAAGTAAATTCAAGAATTGTGCATTTATTCAAAACTATAATACAATTCTGAAGTAACATTGGAGTGATATTGTTATAGTGATAACTTTAAGTACCTGATCAAGTGGTTTTCTGAATAAAATATAGGCGTTTCAAAATAGTAAATATGACCTATAATTGACTTTTTTTAAAAAAAGATTGTATTTATTTACTTGAGAGGCAGAGTCACAAACAGAGGGAGAGACAGAGAGAGAGGTCTTCGATCTGCTGGTTCACTCCCCAAATGGCCACAGTGGCTGTAGCTGAAGCCATTCTGAAGCCGTTCTGAAGCCAAGACCCAGGAGCGTCTTCTGGGTCTCCCATGTGGATGTAGGGGCTGAAGCACTTGGGTCATCTTCCACTGCCTTCCCAGGCCATAGCAGAGAGCTAGATTGAAAGTGGAGCAACCAGTTGAACCAGCGTCCGTATGGGATGGCAACACTGCAGATGGAGCCTTAACCTACCGAGCCACAGCGCAGGCCCCTATAATTGACCTTTGATGAAAACTTAGTAGTATACAGTATTATAGTGTCTTATATCCAGAAAGAATAAATACTTTTTCAAATACTATTGTTTCAGTTTAATGTGTCAGAGTTGATATTTTTTGTGATGTAAAGAGTAACTATAACATTGATTCAATGTCTAAATATTAAAAAAACCTTACCTGTTATTTAATTTCTTAGTGTCTTTGTGAAGACTCAAATGAGAAATATCCTTCCATTTTATTTGATTGGGCCTGAATTTCATTATTAACTTAGATGATCTGATATATTCCCTAAATATCATGTTAAATGAAAGGGTTTTTGTGTGTGCTCACACACCACATTTATATATTTTTATATTATCACATATTATATTAATAATTTATGCTTTTATGTCCATCATTAATAAATGGGCAACTACCTGATGGTGATTATTATCTTATTCATCTTTTCCATTAAAATGACTAATATGTATCTAACAAAATCTTTTCTTTGGGTAAAATTAAGCTCCCACATAATATATTGGGAAGGCAAATAGCTATGCAAACTAGGGAGTTTTAATTTTGTAATTATTTGGATCTGACTCTTTAGACCCTTTAGTTGTTGTAATCCTTTTCTATAGAAATAAGGGTGGGAATATGCAAAATTAATGCTCCCACAAAACTTCTTTTAAATCAATATTGGCATATCCTAACTGAGATATTAATACAAGAAACATGATGCTGATAAACAAAAACTAAACTCTGGCTAGTAACATATTATTTATACAATCATATTGAAGGCAATGAAGAATTAGATATTGAAGTAAATGAAATGTGAAAACTTATTTTTTAAATTTTAAAAAACACTTGCAAAATATTTTGGCTGCATGCAAAAACTTTAATTGCTTAGAAATTGGATGTTAGTATAGCCTGTTACTCCTTCTTTTCATAAGAAAGCTATCATAAGACATAAACTCAGGCTTGAAACATTTAATCAAAAAGAAATGAAGAAGAGTATTGATTGTTTGGGTGTCTGCATCCTCTGCACGACAGAAAAAATCAAGCTGCCACGTGATATGGAAGGAAGCAGGAAATAAGACTAACCAGGACTTAGAGTAACAAGGTCCTTTTGAAACTTCTGGGTTTAAAACAAACAGACACATTTGGACTCTCTGCATAAAAGTTTTGTCATCCAAATGATTTGGTTTAATAAACTGTGATTAAAATGTGAGTGATAAACTTGGGTGAAGGAAAACAAAGCAAACCTCAGCATTCTGAATAGGAAGGTATGTTCAACGTGGATGCTGATACATGGAACTCAGTAAATGCAAATAGGCCCAATGCCTTCTACATGTTCGAGAGGATGGTGTGTGTGGGGAAACAGACCTGAAATACTGTGTGTGTAAAGCGAGCTGCCTAGGAGTTTGGAGCAATGAGGCTCCCATGAGCTAAGGAGCCACAAAAGGAAAGGAATCTGGGCACTGAATCACCACAGGAAAGGAAGTTGACCACTGGTGAGCAACAACCAGCTTACAGTGCTTTGTAAGAAGATAGAGATGTCTTCTGTATTTGAATCCTATATATGTTAGGTTTATTTGTTACAGTAGCCCAGAATTACCCCCAAATGAGTATGGATATATATAAATAGCATGAATTACTGGCGTGATCAGTTGACCAAGCAGTGGTTCCAGGCAACTCTCAGGAAGACAGTAGATTAAGGAGGGATTCCACATTTCAGTGATGTGTCAGGCAGATGCTGGCTCAGAATTCCTGAGCCTGGGGCAAGAACTTTGTCTAAACTTTGGTCAAGAAAGCAGGTTTTTTTTTTAGTTTCAGTTTGTTTTGGGGTTTTGTTTGTTTGCTTCCAGTTTGGCTAGTGGCTCCAAAGAGTTCATCTAATCATTTATGAAGCCAAAAATGTGAATTTACTTTTTCTAATTTTGTTTTATTTGACAGGTAGAGTTATAGAAAGTGAGAGAGAGAGAGACAGAGAGAAAGGTCTTCCTTCCTCTTGTTCACTCCTCAAATGGCCACCACGGCTGGCACTACGCCCATCTGAAGCCAGGAGCCTGGTGCTTCCTCCTGGCCTCCCACGCGAGTGCAGGTCCCAAGCACTTGGGCCATGCTCCACTGCCTTCCTGGGCCACAGCAAAGAGCTGGACTGGAAGAGGAGCAACCGGGACTAGAACCCGGCACCCATATGGGATGCTGGTGCCGCAGGCAGAGGATTAACCAAGTGAGCCAAGGCGCCGGCCCCTACTTTTTCTAATTTTTCATAGTAAACAAAGGAGGCATCTGTGATTCTTTAAGCTGTCTGAAGAAGGTTGATTATTTTCATTAAGCTCATGCAAGGAACACAGAAGGCAAGGGAGAATTTTCTAAATAATTTTTTTCATATTGCTCCAGGTTTACAACCTGAGATACATATAGATAGCAAACAGTTATTAGATTGAAATATATTGATATATATTACATATATATCATGTCATCTCACACAGGTTATATTTTGTCACAAAACCAGTTAAAGTCTGATTTAACAAAAATTCTCAAAATAATGAAATTTATTAACTATAGTTCTCATGTTACACATTAGATTTCTAGATTGTTCATCTTAAATATCTACTACTTTGTACTTTTTGAACAACATCTCCCTATTTTCTCTTTCCTGTACCTGCCCTATCATCCTGTGGTAACCAGTGTTTCACTGTTTCTGTAATTTTTTATCTCTGTATCTTTGACCTTTTTCCTTTTTTTAGATTCCAAACCTGAGATGAAATCATGCAATAGTTTTCTTTCTGTATCTGGCTTACTTCACATAACATGATGTTCTTCACTTTCATCAGTGTTATAGCAGATGCCAGGATCTCCTTTTTTAAGGCTGAAAAATATTACATGGTGTATGCTGCATTGTAGCCCACTCATCTTCAGTGGACATCCAGGTTGTTCTCATATATTGAGCATTTTAAAAAATTTTAGTAATATAAAGAGAACAGATGTCATGTATTTCATAGGTACATCTCTAAGAAGATAACTCTACTTCCCTCCCTCCCCTTTTCCCTTCCTTCCTTCTTTCCTTTCTTTTTTTCTTTAATTTTTGAAAAGACATAATTGCAATCCACTCTATAATCACAGGCTTAATTAACTACTAACCACAATATTCAACTTTTTAGTAGGAAGATTATAACATTATGAATCTTAACACTTGCTATTCTGGCTCAGGCCAACTTTAACGTTGTCACCTTAATTATACCACAACATGCACTGTCCTAGGAAAGTTCCTCCCTACTTCCTACCCTATGTCTTATGCTCTTATCCTTTACCATAAAATTCAGGTTCAAAATGCTCTCTGAATTAAAGATTGGAAATTTAATTGCTGAATTTGAATAACCTTGTCTTCATTACGTTAACTATTTTAAGAAACACTCTTAAATGTTGAAAAAGTATAAATAACTATAATAAGAAATATTAAATATCTTGGACTTGTAAATGTATTCTGGCTTCTGGGTAAAGCATTATGTCCACACGAATTTCAGTTCAAGAATAAACAAAATGCATCTGTTCTCATTTCTGTATTGCTGAAAAGTTGGTCAAAGACATAATATCTACCCTAAATGTAACAGGAAAGCAAAACTGGAAACTTAAAGATTTCTGTGACTGTATTTTGCCATCATTGTATATTTTTATTCAAATATCATTTGGAATTTATTCCAGGATCTCCAAAGAATCAAACAGAATCAATTAAGACTATTCTACTGTTTGAAGGCTCTGTTACTCTCAGTCAATGTTTTAGAATAGTTTGAGCCTCTTTTGAGGTTAAGTAGTTAGTTTCCACGGTGCAATGGTCTGGGAAAGGAAACCAATGAATCTGACATCCATTCTGCATTGAATAACATTTTCTTTGAGCCATCAAGTTCTTCATTAGTCACTCATTATTACAGTTTTTAAATGTTTCCTTTAAATAAGAAATGAATAATAAAAAATAATGAAAGTAACAATAGTTTTGTTCAACATTGCTGAGATAGAATAAACTCTTTTGAATAACCTCTTAGTTGGTAATATATGAAAAATGTGTTATTAATTTTGATATCTAAGTTTCTGCTTCACTCTAGAATCAACTCTTGCCTTTTTTCTATAAGAAACTAGGAAAATAAATAAACTATGTAAGAAATGTTCTTAGACATTGGGTAGCAGACAGTACCTACATGTGATGAGAGAAGGGTAAGAAATAGAAGTCCTGAGATGATCTCAACTTTCTAGGCAGAGACAATTTTAGCATTGATTCACAAAAATGGAGTACAAGTGTCTCATACAGTTGAGCAAACAGAACTTGGAGTACAGGAACATTAGTAGACCTAGAATTTAAGGAAAAAAAATACTTGAAAAGATGCATTTCTCAAGAAAGATCTTTCAGGGCTGGCTTTGTGGCACAGCAAGTTAAGCCATTGTCTGTGAAACCTGCATTCCATATGGGTGCTCATTCAAGTCCCAGCTTCCAATCCAGCTCCCTGCTAATGCAACTGAGAAAGCAACAAAAAATGGCCCAAGTACTTCTACTCCTGCACCCATGTTGGAGACCTAGATGAAGACCCTGACTCCTGACTTTGGGGTGGCCCAGCTCTGACTATCATGGCTATTTAGGGAGTGAACTATTAGATGGAAGATCTCTCTCTTTCTGACTCTCTTTCTCTCTGTAAGCCTGCCTTTCAAATCTTTAAAAAAAATCCTTCGAATTCTTCCTAGGATCTAATTGAGTCTTTGAATATTAAGCTAGTCACATGGTGGAACTCAGTATCTGAGAAAAGATCAGGTATATGTATCCAGAAAAAATCCATAGATTTCTCACTAAGAAGCTGCTACTATGATGTTCAAGCCCCAAGTAATGAGAGAAGAGAAGCTAGCGCGTTTATTAGGATCCAAAAAATCCAGGCCAGCATTGTGGTACAATGGATTAAGCAACCACTTGTGATGCCAGAATTCCATATGGGCACCAATTCAATTCTCTGATGTTCTATTTCTGATCCAGATCCCTGCTAAAGCAACTCAGAAAGCAGTGAAGGATGATCCAAATACTTCGGCTCTTGCCACCCATATGGGAGACCCAGAAGAATCTCTTAACTGCAGGCAACCCAGCCATTGCACCATTTGGAGAGTGAAACAGTAGATAAATTCATTTCCTTGTCTCTCACTTTCTATGTAATTCTGTTTCTCAAATAAATAAATCCTTAAAAAAAAAACACCTGAAAATGTCACACTTAAATGGAGGAGTTAAGATGGCTCTTGACTGAGAGTACCTCTAAGCCCATTGTATAAAAACTTAAAAAGTCTTGATGACATCAAGCTAATCCAGAAACAATTATATGTCACCTGACAGAACAAAGACCACTACTATTTGAAGGAAAAAAAATGAAATCTAATGCAAAACAATGTAAAATTCAAAAGCTCCAACATAAAATTAAATGATTCACATTCAAATAATCAGAAAAATGCACAAAAACTAGAGAAATGTCAGCCAGTAAAAAAAGGCCTGGAAATAATCGAAATATTAGGATTGGTCAATAGGACTCCAAAAATATATTTAATCTAAATTTGAAGATGTATAGAAATAGAAATAGAAATAGAAATAGAAACATTTCAAAAGCTCAATGGAATGTTATGTTTAATGTTGACCACAAAATCCACATCCCACTGTCCTGAACCTGTAACTATTACCTTACATGACTGGAAAACTAGTAAGTTTTGGATCTTAAGAGGGGACTCCTATTCTGGACAATTTGTGTGGGCCCTACATACAATCACGTATGTCCTCATAAGATAGAGAGAATTGAGTTTAGATATCCATAGGAGAAGGCAGTTGAATAAGATATAATACAAAGAGAATAACCATCAAGTGTCAACGAATGCTGGACCACCACCAGAAAATGGAAGAGGCAAGGAATGGATTGGGCACCAAGGACTTCCTTTGGAATGTGGCCTGCTTATACTTCGGGGTCTGACTTTTAGCCTCTGGTATGATGAGACTGAATTTCTGTTATTTTATGTTATCCAGTTTATGGTCATTTATTACACCTGCAGTACAAACTTCAAAACTGGTCAGAATTTTGTGAAAAATGACAGAGAAAATCCTAGATTGTCTTAAAGTGGCTGATGGTAGAAATGTGGCCGTAAAAAATAATACTAGTGAAGGCACAAAAGAAAGTGGGAAAACAATGGAAACTAAAAGAAAATCTATTGTTATAACAGATGAATTGTGTTCTATAGATAGATGGAAAGCCCAACATGCAAGTGATGAATGTACTTAGTTAAACAACCAAAGAGCTTAGCAAAGTATTGGAAAGGCAGCCTGGTTTCTTCTTGCTCATATAAAAAGCGAGCAAAATGAAAATAAAATAAACTGAGGAACAACAATGGATTTGATGATGTGAGAAATGTTGACACTATGTAGATTGCAAATGAGGCTATAATTAGGAGATGCACTGTTAGAAAATATGCTATGGAGAAAAGCCCACATGTGTCGCTGGGCAACTTTTTCTGAATACATTAGGCATGTGACTCATGGATAAATTCAACAAATCTCAATAGAGATATGCTTATCCAAGGAAGATCTTTGAAGCACTTTCTTGTCTACTGGTCTGAATCCCTGTGACATACACAGGGAGTCAATAGGTTTTGAGCATGGTATACCAATAAGAATACTGGACTGAAAACATTAGCAACATAATTACATGAAAAGAATATGAAATATCCCTAAAATATTGCAGCCAGGAAACAAGCTGATAAAATTACTCCGATAAACATGCCAGACCATCAAGAAAAAAATGATGACTACAGGAGAAAGAGTTACACATCACAAATTAATGTTTTCAGATTTTAAAATGCAATGAAATTTAGAATTTAGAACTTGCTTGGAACAGTAATCCGTTATTAATTCAGTGTTCTCCCTTTTGTAACGAGAAGGAAGATACATAACCACTATCCTATGCCTACCACATCATTGCATATTGTAATCAAATAATATATTTTCTGGTTTCACAAATGCACAGCTGTAAAGGAATTTTCCCCAAAGATCACACCAAGAGTGTGTCACTTGTGTGGTCGAGATGATGAGACTTGAGATTTTGAGCTGATATGAAATGAAAGTGAGGGTTTTGGACTTGTGCAGATAGTAGTATGGGCTGAAATTTGCAGAAGCAGAAAGGGAAAATTTAATGTTTGTTTGCATCAGAGGCCTCAGGTTAAGCTATGGTAGACTTAAAAAGACACTTCTTGCAGATACATTCACTTCTTCACAGAATACATGAATATCATACCATTTGGCAAAAGGGTTAAACTAGTCTTGCATACTGAAGATGCAATTAAGTTGAAGATCTTAACAGAAGATCTTTGCAGGATTATCTAAGTTGGCCTTCATGTTAATCACATGTTTCCCTACAAAGCAGTGCCAAGGTACTCTGACACATACAGGGAGAGAGCAAAAACGAAGACTGAGATGGAACTGGAGTGAAAGAAGATGGGAATGCACAGCATTGCCAAGCAGCTACCACAAGTTATAAATGGCAAAGAACAGAATCGAGACCCTCGGGAGGAACTGTGGTCCTGCTGACACATTGACAGGATTGGTGTCATTCAAAAATGTGGGAGAATAAATATCCTGGTTTTAAGCCCGCCCCCTATTTTATAGTGATTTGTTACAGCAGTTACAGTAAGTAAATATAGGGAATTTCTATAAACGAAAACTATAAAATAAATGTAACTTCATGAGCTGAAAATATATTAGAAAATAGAACTTAAAATTTACAAAGTGGGGGCTGGCATTGTGTTGCAGTGGGTTAAGCTGTCCTGTTCCATAATGAGAGTGCCAGTTTGAATCACAGCTTCTCTGATTTCTATCTAGCTCCCTGCTAATGTGCCCGGGAAGGTAGTGCAAAATGACCTAAGTGTGTGGAGCCCTGCCATACTTGTGGTAGACCATGATGCAGATACAGCTATTTCAGTCATCTGAGGAGTGAACCAGTAGATGGGTTCTAGTCCCGGTCGGGGCACTGGATTTTTTCCCGGTTGCACTCTTCCAGGCCAGCTCTCTGCTGTGGCCAGCGAGTGCAGTGGAGGATGGCCCAAGTCCTTGGGCCCTGCACCCCATGGGAGACCAGGATAAGCACCTGGCTCCTGCCTTCGGATTAGCGCAGTGCGCCGGCTGCAGCACGCCAGCCGTGGTGGCCATTGGAGGGTGAACCAACGGCAAAGGAAAACCTTTCTCTGTCTCTCTCTCTCTGTCCACTCTGCCTGTCAGAAAAAAAAAAAAAAAAAAAAAAAAAAAAAAAAGCAAAGGGGGGAATAATAAAATGAGTATGTTTTTCACATAATTAGATGAAGAACTAAAGACAGTGGAAATTAAAAAAAAGACAATGGAATGGTATCTTTAAAATGCTAGAAGAAAATAAAAATAGTTGACTTAAGCCCCCAAAATTTTTCTTCAAAATTAAAGGTGAAATAAGGCCATTTTCAGAAAACCAAGATTAAAGATTTGTCCTCAGGGAGCCAGGATCACAAGAAATCATGAATGATTTTTCAGCTAGAAGAAAATGAAAAGTTAGATCTTTAGAGGAAATAGACCTAAAAATGGAAATTTACAGTTAAATACAAAAGATAATTTTTCTCATTTTGTAAAAAAATCTTTCAAAGGTAAATGAAAATTAAAGTAAAATTAATGACTATGAATTGAAGGATTAAAACAATTACACACAGCAATAATGGCAGAAAATCTTAATTCATGGAGTTTTTAAAGATAATTAGAGAAAACATAAAAATAATTTTGTTTTACTTCATAATTTTTCAGATAATTTTCTGTGAATTTATATTTGTAGAGTACAAAAATCACAAAATCTACAATTTTAATAGACACTAGATTTTTTTTCTGTGTTCTCTGGAAGAAAAATATTGCATTTGCACCATTCTTAGGGAAGCTCTCCTTTAAAGTGAACTGATGATAGTGGTTGATAAACTGAAACGTGCAAATTGTCAGAAGTTCCTTTTTCCCTTTGTATAGTTTTCTAGTATCCAGCGATTGTTGCTTGAAGTAAATACTACATATTACAAAAACAGAAAAAGAATGAAACCTATTTTGAGAAAAAATAAGCATAACTGTTGAAATACTTTTTATAGTATTATTTTTAAAATCCTGTTCAAATAACAACATTTTATTAAAAATATATTTTGATGTGATGATCAACATTTTGCACTAACTTCCATACCTGCTTTATTAAAACATATGGACATTTCTGAAGTTCTATCAGAGACATAGGTCATTTAAATAGCACACTAGTGAAAATACATTTCACAATGACATTATTTGTTAACTAAGTTTATGAGGCCCAGCACTGTGGCACAGTGGGTTAAAGCCCTGGCCTGAAGCACCAGCATTCCATATGAGCTTCTCCTCTTCCGATCCAGCTCTTTGCTATGGCTTGGGAAAGCAGTAGAAGATGGCCCAAGTCCTTGGGCCCCTGCACCCATATGGCAGACCCAAGAAGAAGCTCCTGGCTCCTGGCTTTGGATTGGTGCATTTCTGTGCAGCTCCGGCCTTTGCGGTCATCTGGGGAGTGAACCAGAGGATGGAAGATCCCTCTCTTTGTCTCTTTAAATAATAATAATAATAATAAGTTCATGAACACACATAAATGTCAAAGTTTAAGTTTTTTCTTTTCATAAAGGTGTGGAAACTCTTTAAACCTATAGTTATACTAATGTTTTTAAACAGTATTTTAAATATGGCAAACATTAGAACTACTCAGCAACAGTGGAAAAAAATGTTTTCTTTCTATTGTTTTGGATGAAATATCAATGTTGCTTCATTGAGTGGAACCAACAAAGGATTTCAGTGACATGGTGGGCAATTTTTCTATTCCTAAAAGACAGGAGTCATATATAGGATAGACTGCTCTCTGGTTTGTCTGCAATGAGTTTCGGTTAGGTTGGTAAGTAGCTAGTGAGACTTCCTGAGGGATCTGGTAAGTGGAAGTTTAAACCAATCACTGTGCAGACAACTTTGTATGATGGTGGAAATGTGCTCTACTGGCCCAGCAGTTCCATGTCAACGTTGAACTCTTGAAATGCAAGGTGTCTGAGAAAATAAAATTTTAATTTCATTTGGGTTTAAATATTTTAGATTAAGGAATTTAAAGCTGTTCCTGAATAGTGAGAGTGTATTAAGCAGTTCAGACGGAGACCACAGGGTATCTAAAGTGTTCTGTGAATAACCAGAAAGCAAATGGTTTTTAATATTGGTGCCAATGCTACAACTATTCAATTTTGATATTTTGTGTGCAAAAACAACACACTAATCAAAGAGAATGGTCAGATTTGCTAGATGGCAAGCTAAATTTGTTTGATTTTTGTAGACAAACTCATTATAAGTTTTGGAGGAAGCTATTTTTCACTAGCTAACCTGATATGGACCCTCACAATTTAAAAAAAATAAAATAAAATGTGTAGAAATGAAAATGACAGTATTCCAGAGAAAAAGTAAACTGTTATGGCTCATGAATGAAAATGCAAAACTTCTTAAGGAAAATCTTAGCAAATCCAATCCAATTTATATAAAAGGCTAATCTGCATTAACCAAATAGTTTTTCATAAGAATGCAAGATTCATTTTTATCACTTGAAATGAAATCAATGCAGGCTCCAAAATTGAAAGAATAGAAATCGCCTTTTGAATAGAAACAGAACAATCATTTGACAAAGTCAGTATTTCTTGTTAATAAGACTGCTCAGCCTATTAGGAGTTGAAGAGAACTATCTCAACCTAAACAAGCACTTTGCTGAAATGCCTACAGTTAATATCATATTCAATTGTAACAGCGAGACTGCCTCCCTCTAAGTTCAGGATCAGGGAAAGATTGCCACCTTGCTCTCTTATTTTCCTAGTAGTTCTACATAGGCAAGAAAAACAAAGTTCAGGTTGGAATGGAGGACATAGCACTTTGTTAGTTCATAAAGATAAGCTGAGTTATGCAGACAATCCTAAAGACTGTATAATAGCACTCTTCTAGTGACTATACTTGGAATGCTTGAAGAATTTAAGGATAATGTATAACAATTAGCTGTTTATATGCTAGCAGCTAGTGCACATAAGGTAAATAAAAATACCACTTTCCATGGCATCAAAAAGATTAAATATTTAGAGAAAAGTCTGAAAGACTATAAATCTTCTTCACTGAAAATGAGAAATCATTGCTGAAAGAAGCCAAGAAATTAGACCTAAATGAATTAAAATTTATACATATGAATGGCACAGAAAATTTAGTATTCTCAAGATCATTTATTTTTCAAAATTGGTCTGTTGGTTTAAGTCCAATCAAAACCACAATCCACTTTTTTTGTAGAAATGTTTTAGTTGGTTCTAAGAACCAGATACAGACAAAGAAACTTCAGGGGGAAAAGATGGCATATTTATACCTCTTCACTTATATCTTTATGCCTGGAAATAAAGTTTCAATATTCAAGACAGGATGACTTATGAAATATATATAAATATCAGCAAATTGATCAATGGATGCAATGCACATGCACTAAGTTGATTGTTTTATAATCATAGATAATTTACTGAAGAATTTTCAACAATTTTCTGTTGGAAAAATTCATTCTCCATGTTGAACAAAAAGAAACATGGAATCTATGCCTGTACATACATAAAATAATTGATTACTCATAATACTAGAGATGAAACATGAAATTCTAGAACTTTAAAGAATATATTAGAAAACATATTTTTATCATTTGGTTATTCACAGAATCCTTTTTTAATAATAAAAATATAATTCTTTTTTCTTTGTTGTGTTACCTTTTCACATTTTATATAATGTCAATATATGTTAAATATGTATTATATTTAAAATATATAATTTTGTATAATTATAATGAGAACAGATTTCATGTATTTCAAGATACAATTCTAAGAACACTTTTCCTCTCTCCCTTCCTCAATCCCCTTCCTTCCTTTGCTTATTTTTTCCCTTTACTTTTTGCAATAACATAATTTTCTTCATAATCACAAACTTAAAGTATCACTAACCATAATGTTCAACAGTTAAAAAGTAGAAAGACCACTGTTCCACAGGAATACAGACAAAGACTATAAACAATAATCAAATCATTAGATATCGGTTTCATTCTTATACATTTTTGTATTTTATATTAACTATCAAATAACAGAAAAAACATGATATTTGTGTTTTTGGAACTGGTTTATTTCACTAAGCATATTGGTCTCCAGTTGCATCTATTTTGTTGAGAAAGACAGGATTTCTTTCTTTTTTACGGCTGAGCACATTTTCTTCATCAATTGATGGACATCTGGGGTGTTTTCATAGGTTAGCTATTCTGAATTAAACTGCTATAACATAGGAAAGATTACTATTTCATATGATAATTTCATTTCCATTGGGTAAATTACCAGGAGTAGAATAGCTGTTTCATATGGTAGGTCTATTTGCAGATTTCTGGAGATTCTTCCATAATGGTTGCAGCAGTTTGCATTCCCACCAACAGTATATCAGAGTCTCCTTTCCTCTACAGCCTAGACAGCTTTTACTATTCATTTTTAAAAATTTTTGAATGATAGCCATTCTAATTGGGGTAAGGTGAAAACTCATTAATGGTTGGCTGGCGCCGCGGCTCACTTGGCTAATCCCCCGCCTGCGGCACCGGCACCCAGGGGTTCTAGTCCCGGATGGGGCGCTGGGTACTAGTCCTGGTTAAACCTCTTCCAGCACAGCTCTCTGCTGTGGCCTGGGAGGGCAATGGAGGATGGCCCAAGTGCTTGGGCACCTGCACCTGCACGGACACCAGGAGGAAGCACCTGGCTCCTGGCTTCGGATCGGTGCAGCTCCAGTGGTAGCAGCCATTAGTGGAGCGAATCAACAGAAGGAAGACCTTTCTCTCTGTCTCTCTATAACTCTCTCTCTGTCTCTCTCTCTCTCTCACTGTCTAACTCTGCCTGTCAAAAAAAAAAAAAACAACAACAAAACAAACAAACAAACAAAAAAAAACCACAGAACTCATTAATGGTTTTTATTTGCATTTCCCTGAAGGATAGTGTCCCTGTGCATTTTTTCATGTGTATATTGGCCATTTGCATTTCATCCTTTGAAAAACAGCATTAATGTCCTTTGCTCTTTTTTTTGAAAGATTTATTTACTTACTTGGATGTCGGAGTTACATAAAGAGAAGGGAAGACATACACACACACACACACACACAGATCTTCCATTTGCTGGTTCATTCCTCAGATGGCTGCAACAACCAATGCTGGGCCCGACAAAAGCCAGGAGCCCTGAACTTTTTCCAGATCTCCTGCATGAGTAGCTGGAGCCCAAGTACTTGCACCATCTTAAGCTGTTTTTCCCAGGCCATTAGCAGGGTGCTGGATTGGAAGTGGAGCACCAGGAACATTAATTGGCACCCATATGAGACATCAGCATTACAGGCTCGGCTTTACCTGCTACATTACAACACAGACCCCCCCCCCCCCCCCTTACACATTCTTTCACTGGATCTGGATTGATTGGTGTTTTGTTGTTGAGTTTTGTGAGTTACAGATATATTCTTTATATTAATTCTTTGTCAGATAGGTTGCTTGCAGGTATTTTTTTTTTCTATTCTAGTGGATGTCTCTTCACTCTGTTGATTATTTCCTTTGCTGTGCAGAAGCTGCAAAGTTTGATATAGCACCCATTGTAACGGTTTTGCTTTAGTTAACTGAGCTTTGTGTCTTAGGCAATAAGCCCTAATCTGCACCAATGCCTTTAACTATTTCCTTTACATTTTATTCCAACAACTTTATATTCTCATGTTTTATATTCAGGCCTTCGATCCATCTTGAGTTCATTTTTGTACATGGTGAGAAGTTGGGATTTATGTTCATTCTTCCACATATATAAATCAAGTTTCCTCCGGCACTATCCTTTCTCCAATGTATAGTCTGGGCACTTTTGTATCAGGTGGCTGTATTTATGTGGATTAATGTCTGGGCTCTCAATCCTGCTCCATTCATCTATGTATTGGTTTGTATGACAGTACCATACTGTTTTAATTAATATAGATTTATAGCATGCTTTGAAGTGAGGTGTTTCCATGCTTCCTGCTTGATTTTCTTTTCTGTGCGTTTTTCTTTTTTCTTTTCCTTTTTCTTTCTTTTCTTTTTTGTTTTTGTTTTTGTTTTTTGCTCAGTATCACTTTGGATATTCTAGGCCTTTAGTGATTCCATATGAATTTTAGGATTCCTTTTTTAATTCTGCAAAGAATTCCATGGGTATTGTGATGGGAATTGTATTATATTATCTCTGTAAATGGCTTGATGTAGCACAGGCTTTTTTAAATTAATTTTCCCAATCCATGATCAAGAAATATCTTTCCAATTTTGTGTCCTTGATAATTTTCTTCATCAATGTTTTACATGACCTTTCACTTCTCAGTTGGATTTGTTCCTAAATATTTTATTTTTGGGTGGCTATTGTGAATGGGATTTCTCTCAATTTCTTTTTTAATGAGTTCGTTATTAGTGTGTAAAATAACTATTGTTTATGTTTATGTTGTAACTGCAACTTTACAGATAACATGTTCAACATCAATAGCTATCAAAATATTCATGTCAAAACTATAATGAGATATCATCTCACCACTATCAGGATGTCTATTACCCAAAAGAGAGAGTAACAAATGATGACAAGGATGTGGAGAAAGGAAACTTTTAAACAATGTTGGTGGAAATATATTTATATATTTGGTGCAGCCACTGTGGAAGACAGTATGGAGATTTCTATAAAAACTAGAAATAGGCTCACCATATGATCTAGAAATTCCACTATGGGGTATATATCCAATATATATGAACATGCTATATCACAGTGATACCTGTACCACCATGCTTATAACAGTGCTGTTTGCAATGGACAAAATCGTAGCAACTGGATGTTATCATGTTGAGTAAAATAAGTGAGACACAGAAAGACAAATGTCACATGTTTTCCCTTAGATGTAGAAGCTAAAACTTAAGAATCATAATCAAAAAAGAAAGAAATGTTTGTATCATTAATTTTCCTGCAAATAAAGCATTTTGTCAAACTTTGTTTTAAATATTTCTTAAACAAATGTTAAAAATGATATACTATTACAGTTAATCATCTGTAACTATTTTAAAATTAATTATTTATATGTTAAATAGGCATCTTTTCATTTAGTTATATAGTTTATAGCTCTTATCTAATATCCTGCAGAACCATGGTCTTTTTACTGTCAATTTTTGAACTGCTTGTTTATGGAGTATTAAGCCACTGACTATAATGTAAGTTTTTAAAAAATATAATCTTAAAGATTAAAAAATAATAAAAAACAGAAAAATAATGAATAAGTCTAAAAGCTAGAAATCACCCTGATGGCTTTCATAATGTGAGTAGGCATAGATATACAGTGTGCTATAGTCTACAGCAGACTGTTTTTCAGTAATTAAGTAGAACAAACTATTGGCATGCAGTAGCATACAGGAATCTCTGAAGAAGTTAAATAAAAAAAAAAGAAGTTAAATAGACAAAAAGAGTACTTACCATATTAATACATTTATTAAAATATCTAAAAAATGCAAGTGCTTCTACAATGTCACCAAGTGGATCAGCAGTTTTTTGGGTGGGAAGTTGATCCAGAAAGGAATCAGGGAAAGAGGAACAGAAAGCTTCTCCTATGATGGATATGATTATCATCTAGATTGTGATGTTGGATTCATGTGTTCGCCCATGCCCAAACGTAAAACAGCATATTTCCTGTGCAGTCATTTCATGTAAGCTCTACCTCATGCCAGTCCAGTGACCAGGGTTCTCAATAATTGCTTTGAGGTGGGAAGAAAATGGAGTTGAAGTTGTTATTGGTAGGAAGGCAGCAAGTCCACGTAAGTAACCAGTTTCAGCTTAGTTTTCTAACCATACATGCATTTTTAAATTCAAGTATGCTTAACTGGAGGGCTATTTTCTCTTTCCCAAACTCCATTCTCATTCTTAATGGCAGGTGACCTTTCCTCACATGAGAATGTAAAAATCAAGATTATGAATAAATGAGTAAGAAGTTGGGAAAATTAGGTCTCCATTTGCCTTTAATATGTCATTGGGGCCTAAACAAGGCAAAATATTCCCAGGTTGCTAGCCTCATATGCTTAATACTACATTGGGCATTTGGGGATAATTGTGCTCATATTAGGTAGTGCTTTTCCCTGATTACTTATTTTCTTTATAAGTCCTGAAAACAATATCTCTGAGATGGTTTCAATTGCAGAAGTGGGTATTCCTGGGCTCAAAAGATACCAAAAATTATCCCAGTTTCAGTCCCAGTTTCAGAAAGCTTGAATAACTAGAGGAATATGAAAATGGAATTTGGTGAAAAACCTCTCAAAAAAGGAAATTAATTTTCCTCATTTTACATTATCTGTAGTATTTATGCTTTCAACAACATGACTGCAACTAGTAAAACACTAATACTGAAATCATTATGGGACCCAGGCCAGCTTAATTAGGACTTAGATTTACAATTCACAAAGTTCTATGTTGTTCTATCCAACCAGCACAAAATAAAAAGAGAAAGATAATCTGGTACTTTGGGTTTTTAAGACAGGCACTATCAGGTATGCGATCATTAACAGATTGCTGATTGCTATTCTATTCCTTTCTTATTTTTTAATTAGGTTTTATATGAGAGAGATAGAGAGAATTCCCATCTACTTATTCATTCCTTAAATGCTTGGAACAACTTGGTCTGTGTCAGACCAAAGCTAGGAATCAGGCACACCATCCTATTCTCTCACATGGTAGCAAGGATCCATCACTTGCTGTCTCCCAGGTTGTGCATAAGTAGGAAACTAACATCCAGCATGGTGCTGGGACTCAAACGTAGGCACTCTGGTACCCCAGTTGGCATCTCAACCACTAGACCAAGCATCTGTGCCTCTTGTCATTACATCTCTTCACTCAACATCCAAAAACAATGTATTTCAACACTCTTCATCTATGTTCTTGAAACATTTTCCATTATCATATAAACACATTTTAGACAACTTATTATGCAAATACAGCTTGATATTAATCACCTTCACCATCCTTAAAGTTACCCATAAATATGTCTACAGATAGGACATTCTGATTTTATAATATAACTTATTCAGAAATAGAAGAAATAATATAATCAGAAGATAAAAATCTTTATAATTTTTTGTGAGCAGAAAAAAAAAAAAATAGGGCTTCTCTTAAGAAAGAAATCCCTGAAACTCAGGGGAACCTAGGATTAATCTAAAGATTGATTGATCATAAAATCAAAAACTGTGGAAAAACGAATCAAACAGAATATAAAGATACTGAGAGTAATCCAGTAGTGATTGTTGTATGTTGAGACAGAGAACAAAAGCCTTCAACTTTTGAAGTATAAGGTAGTTTTAACACCTCAGGTCATCCTAGTTCAAAAGAATAGGTAACAGAACTGCAATCCTAAAGCAGTGCTGAACAAAATTAAATGTGCATGTGAATCACTTGGCATCTTGTTAAAATAATAATTTTGATTCTGAGCCTGATATTCTATGTTTCTAACAAGCTCCCAGAAGAGAGAGATACTGCTGCTTCCCAAATAATCCTTTTAGTAGCAAAAACACCAGAAAGTGTACAGGAAATGGTGAGAGAACAGAATGCAAAGAAATATTACTCAAGGTCTTATGATCTCACAAGGGAAAATATGGTGCTTTGAGGATGACTATGCAAATGATGATGCAATAAACTTTAGTGAGACACAAAACAAAGGCTTTGGTTTGGATTCATGCAGCCCCAGTTAAGTACCATTTTTTTTTTTTTTTTGACCAGGTAGAGTTATAGACAGTGAGAGAGAGAGACAGAGAGAAAGGTCTTCCTTCCATTGGTTCACTCACCAAATGACCGCTACAGCTGGCATTGCGCCAATCCGAAGCCAGGAACCAGGTGTTTCTTCCTGGTCTCCCATGTGGGTGCAGGAGCCCAAGCACTTGGGCTATCTTCTACTGCTTTCCCGGCCACAGCAGAGAGCTGGACTGGAAGAGGAGCAGCCAGGACTAGAACCCGGCACCCATATGGGATGCTGGTGCCACAGGCAGAGGAGTAACCAAATGAGCCATGGCGCTGGCTAATAAGACCAATTCTATGGAGCTCCAGTTTTGAACTATGGTGTATCAATAGAAAATATTAGGTATTCTAAGGACAACACATTGGAGTTATCACCAATGTTGATGGCTTATTATTCACAGTTTCCTAGAGGAGAGGAGTGCTATGCCTTAAGGAGCCACACAGAAAATCACCAGGGTTAGTCACAAGGTACAAGGAAGGTAGGGAGTATGGGCCAAAGACTTACCTGTGATTTCTGCACTTAGAAATGTAGAGCAGGTTAGGAAGTCTCAATACTGACTTGTTAGAGTTATTTCAGCACATTCTGGGTCTGAAACAGGAATTGGCTCTTATTGTATGGTACCTGGGCCTGGGCTAATATGGGTAAGGGAAAAGTGGGGCAAGGTGTGAAAGCTTGAATCAAGGAGATGGATCGGTGGGGTGTGTGGCTCAAAATCAGTTGAGTCGAATTTGAAAAGCTCACGGACAGGCAAGTTGTTTCCTGTCTCTAGGAACTGACTAAATCTGAAGGAGCATTCTCTTAAGACTGGCAAGTCAGAGGTCAAAACCTCAGATTACAGAAAGTGAAAATATCCTTAAAGAGGTACGCCTAAGGGGGTAGGGGTTTGGCAAAGAGGCTAAGTGCTGCTTGAGAAGCCTCACCTTGGAGAGCCTGGGATCAAGTCCTAACTCCCCTTCCACTCCAGCTTCCTGCTAAGATGTGCCTGGTAGCAGAAGGCAATAGTTCAGGGACTTGAGTCCCTGCAACCCACAAGGGAGACCCAGACTGAGTTCTGGACTACTAGCTTCAGCCTGAGCCAGCCAGGCTGATGTCTGAACCAAAGGATGCAAGATCTCTCTGACTGTACCTCTCTCCCCTCACCTCTCAAATAAAATGAAAATAAATAATAAATAAAACCTTTAAAAATATCCATAAAGAAAGATATAATTGAAAAAGGAAGTGTGGTTTCTTCTGAATGGAACATTGGTAACTCATTTCTAAGAAATTGATCTATAAAATATATAAGATATAAATAAGATTCTTCAGGCTCACAAATGAGAGACTATGACTAATGCAAGGATACTAGTTAAGCAAGTCAAAAAGGTTTGGGAAATTTTGGACCTCTCAGAGCTATCAATCTGTGATTGCAGTTCATGGACAACACAGAATATGACTTCACTAGTCCACTTCACAGAGGAACTGGACCCTCAGAAAAATAATGTAGAAGAAATATGCATCATAGACTTGCCTCTTAATTTTCCAATGTCTTCTCCATAATTCTTACCTGTGTTCTTTCTGAGGTATGCTCTGATCCTATGGAGAATATTGTTTGGATCAACAAGAACCTTTAAGCTATGTTTCTATATTTTTCCATGCAAATTTCAAGTGTTTAGCCAGTGCAATGACTGAACTTTTATCTCATGAATTAGGAGGTGCGTGAAGTTAACTCAGGATTACTTCTTCCATGTAAACTTACATGGGCGTCATTAGCCATGGAAAACATTGATAGATAATCAAAAGATAATCAAGTTAGATAATTAAGCATAGACATGTTTTAAAGTCACTATATGCCAAAAAGAATCAAGAAAATAAAAATATATCAAATTATCTGTAAAGATAATGTAAAATAAGGCCATGGCCTTGGGATCACCTGAATACTTTCAGGCATGCGCACTATCTCGGGGATTCATCCTCTGTAGTTCTGACCTGGGGGAAACTACCTTTCCAGCTCCCAACACAGATCAAATGGATGCAGGTGACCTTAACTACACAGATTGAGATGAACTGGATTAATCCACTTTTCAGTGTCATATAGTAAGAAGCAGACCTCCTTCTGAGTCCAGAATTCATTCTTTTTCTCCTAATCATGATTTTAAGGAAGAAATTTTTCCTCAGAGTATTCCAGAGATGGTCTTAATTCTATGAAATTTTAAATCAGAGATTATTCATGAAGCATATTCTTTTATATGAGAGTAGATATGACAGAAGCAAAAATGGGGTCTGATGCTTCTTGTCACAAATAACAAAACTTAACAAAACAGTCCTTCTGATTTAAAATACCTAATTACACTGATTGGCCTGGCTTTCCTACCTGCTGTAAATCTCAAAGAATGAAGTCATAGATTTCTTGACATTGCATGATACAGAGGCAGGCAGTCATTCCATGTCAAAAAGGCTATGAGAAATTTGTTAAAGGACATTTTTTGACAGATTTGAAAAGCAGGTTTATTTGATTGATTTTACTATTATCTCTCTTAATCATTGCACATAAAATTTAAGTTTTTCTTATAAGATTTAAAATAAAGTACATATACCTGTAAAGTTAAACTTCACTAAAACTAGGTAGATAGAATTTCAATTAAATTTAGTGTATTATTTTAAATGGTGCATTTGTGAAATAAATAAAATCATGTGTTAGTACTTTTAAGTTATTTTCCTCTGTTAATAACGTGCTTTTGGACATGGAACATATATACTTAATTCGAGTTTCTACTCCCTTATCAATGGAATATTTTAAATGCAAATTTATTGATTCTTTTGCATAGTAAAATAATAAAATTCTTTGGAGAGAACAATGAGCTATGGAATCATTATTTTCTGTTGATTTTTCTTGCCTCTTGATCCACAACAAAAGGAACGCAGATGCTCTTCTACTTCACATTGAAAAACCCATTCTAAGTTGAAAATATCATAGGACAAAAAGTGCTCCATACTACTCACCCACAAATCTCATGGGTTAAGCTAGGTCTACCCACCTTAAAACATGAAATGAAAATATCACAAGACAACAGTGTGTTCCATATTCCTAACCCACCAAACCTACCTTAAACTTTCTCAGGACACTTACATTAACATAAAGTTGGGCAAAACAAAAAGCCTGTTTAAAGTGGTGAATATCACATGCAATATATTGAACACCTGTAACCAAATAATGCTGGAAGCTTAGTAACTGCAGGATATCAGCTGTTTATACCTTTCTCTCTCTCATTTGTTTATTAGCAAGTCAGAGATACAGAGAGAAATAGAGAAAGAGAGAGAGAGAGATCTCCCATCCACTGGTTCTCTCCCCAAATGTCTGCAACCGCAGGGAGTGGGACAGACTAAAACCAGGAGCCACTATTTTCTTCCAGGTCTCCCATGTGGGTGCAAGGATCCAAGCACTTAAGTCATCTACTACTACTTTCCAGGGCACTTTAGCCGGGAGCTGGATTGGAAGTGGAGCTGCTGGGAATTGAACTGGAGCCTATATGGGATGCTGGCACTGCAGGAGGAGACTTAACCTGCTATGCCAGAGTGCTGGCCCCTCTGGTGATCTGTTGAGCAACCAAAATTTGTGGCTTATTTCCCTGTGTCACAAGATAATGTCATCCTGTATATCATTATCCTGGAAAAATATCAAAATTCAAACTTTGAAGTGTGGTTGTTACTGAGATGGTATAGCTTTCACAAAATCATCTAGCCAAAAAATGGTGAGTTGAACCATCATTAATTTGGGGATCATGTGTATTAAAATGTGTGTCTGTAGAACATCAAAGTGTAGTCCTTCCATTTTACTGTATTTTGATACCCATTTCCCACTTCCAACACACATTGGAGCAACATTGGTTCATAACCATAGTTTAACTATAGTTTACTGCACTTCACAACCTATATTTACATCATTAGAGTTAGAAGAGAGGAGCTCAGAAACTCTGAAAATAAAGTGTTGATAAGGTAATATAAATCCTAATGCTAATTTGATTGGTGCACATTATGTATTCATGCATAGATTGATTGAAATATCAGAATGTTCCTCAGAAATATGTAATGCTATTATATGTTTTTCTAAGTTTAAGGGATGGAAATGCTAATTACCCTGGTTTGTCATTACATTTGTATACAAAGAATGCCATATCACACTCTACCCCAAAAATGTACAATATAAAAAGATGTACCTGTGAGGGAGAGAAGGGGTAAATATGGTTAACAAAAATATGTTTAGCCAATTTCAGAGTGATAGGCTAAATGTTAAACCTTTTGGCTCTTATGCTTGAAATCTATACAATTCAAGAAAACATTAAGTATAATGCTGTTTCATTTGTAGTGCAATAAATTTAATCAAATCAATGAAATGCAAAGTTAAATTTGTGCCAGATAAAACTGGATAAGTAATTTTTTTATCTCAATACCACAAAGTTGAACTGATGTTCTTATAAGTGAATATTTGAAGACTAATCACAGATAACCTTCCTTCTTTTAATCTACAGGCAATATGCATTCTAGTTTCATAATTTGGATAAAGTAAATTCTATCTTTAATTCCTTCATCCATAGGATAGCTTTGAAAATAATTTAGATATACAAAATTGCTAAGTTTAGTTTTGCCTTTGTTTTACTTTATTGAGTAAATTATTCTGGCCAATGCACCAGTTCCAATAAAAATTCATTAGCATGAGGAAAAATTAAATAAATATCAGAAATCAACAAAAAGGAAAGAGGTCTTTCAGGGAAAGAATTAATGTGATCTCTCAATGTATTTTTATATTGTGTTATATGTGTTGGGTAATTTTTTATAACTGGGGGAGAGACAGAGAGAGAAGAAGAGGAAGAGAGAGAGAGATAGAGAAAGGTAGATATTCTTTTCTAAGATAAATAAATCTGCACTTTAAGCCTAGTAAATGAACTATATATTGAAAACATACATGGGATACATGGGAAACATTGATTCAATTTTGTATTTTCTTCTCCAACTAAAAGTATAAATTGCATTTTTCTTAGTTTTATAATTATACATTTTTTTTTCAACTTTTATTTAATAAATATAAATTTCCAAACTACAACTTTTGGATTATAGTGGCTTTTCCTCCCATAACCTCCCTCCCACCTGCAACCATCCCATCTCCCACTCCCTCTCCCATCCCATTCTTCATTAAGATTCATTTTCGATTATCTTTATATACAGAAGATCAACTTAGTATATACTAAGTAAAGATTTCAACAGTTTGCATTCCCTTCTCAAGAAACACATGCAAAAAATTGATACACATTCATCTCAAAATAATATGAAAAGTGATGCATCTTAGACTTCCTTACCAACGATGACTACAGTATGGCATAAATGGAATTACAGAAAATTTTATTGATTCATGAGCAAAGTATGAAGAAAAATGCTGGGGAATCCAATAGAAAAAAGATACATGAGTTGATAGCATATTACCAGCTCATTCACTCTTCTGATTATCCAACCAATAAAATTCACAGAGCACTGATTATTTAGTAAAGTCGGTAGGTAAAATACAGTACCAAATCAATATTTATTGAGTTTTTTTTATTGAGCTCCTACTTGACAGAATAACATTCTTATTTTTCCTAACACTCTTGACAATTCTTTATGCAGCCCTTTTCCATTTACCCTTTTATTATCCTCTATTCCACAAATATTCAATAAGCAGCAGCTAGGTATAAAGCACTTTCCTGAATTTTAGGTCTTTAACAGTACACAAAACAGGGACCCTGTCCTTCTGTCTTTAAAGAGTTTACATTTTTATGTGGAACAGAATATGCAAAATAAATAAGTTCAATATAGATATTTCATAAAAGTAGGAGGTGACAAAAAGCAACTGAAGTAGGTGGGGACTCAGTTAATATCATTCTGAAAAGATGATCTTGCAGGGCCGGTGCTGTAGCGCAATAGGTTAATCCTCTACTATGGGATGGCATCCCATATTAGCGCTGGTTCTAGTCCTGGCTGCTCCTCTTCCCATCCGGATCTCTGTTATGGCCTGGGAAAGCAGTAGGAGATGGCTCAAGTCCTTGGGCCTCTGAACCTGCAGGGAGACCCAGAAGAAGCTCCTGGCGCAGCTCCGGCAGTTGCGGCCAACTCAGGGGGATGGGTGAACCAGCGGACAGAAAACCTTTCTCTCTGTCTCTCTCTCACTGTCTGAAACCCTACCTCTCAATAAATAAATAAAATATTGAAAAATAAAAAAAGATGATCTTTCAGCTAAAACTTAAAGTCACCTGTATTTCTAGAAAAGTCTTATCCAAATTAAACTACCAAGTATTATGCAAGCATTTAAAACCATGCATGTTTGAAATATAAAAATCATGGATATTGTACCTACAGTTTACACTGTAATAATCTCCATGTCAGTTAGGAATCTCATCTACAATTCCAATAATAAAATTTAAGATGAGAATTAGATAAAAGAGGGGCCAATGTTGTGGCACAGCAGGTTATGCCACCACCTGCAACACTGGCATCTCATATCCAAGTGTCAGTTCTAGTCCTGGTTGCTCCTCTTCACATTCAAGTCCCTGTTAAACACTTTTTTATAAACTTTGTACTAACAATAATTATATATATTTAATGGTTGCATTGTGACATTTCAATACATGTACATAAAGTATACTGATCAAAACAAAGTAATTAACATTTCCTCTTCATCTGCATTTATGATTAGAGGCTTGGAGTTTCTTTCTTCCATTTGTTCATACAATAAATAGTCTTTTATGAACTACTGCCTCAACACTATTCTATTTAGCACTAGAAATTTATTCTGGGGCCAGCGCTGTGGATGTAGCAGTGCCAGCATCCCATATGGGCGTCGGTTCAAGTCCCGGCTGCTCCACTTCCAATCCACCTCTCTGCTAGGGCCTAGGAAAGCAGTAAAATATGGCCCAAGTACTTGGCCCCTGAATCCACATGGGAAAACTTGGAGGAAGTTCTTGGGTCCTGGCTTTGGACTGGAGCAGCTCCAGCCATTGCAGCCAATTGAAGAGCAAACCAGCAGATGGAAGACCTCTCTCTCTTTCTCTCTGCCTCTCCTTCTCTCTGTGTGTAACTCTGACTTTCAAATAAATAAATAAATCATATAAAAACTTGTTCTTTCAATCTAATTCTCCTTTTCTACCCATTATCCAAATTCCTGCTATCCTCCCAACTCCTTTAAGCCGCTATTCCATGTTCAGATTGAGTATTTTTTTTTTTTTGCTTCCATACATGCATAAAGAAGAGCATACAGGATTTGAATCTCTGTGTTGGATTATTTGTACTTGACATGATTGCCCTCCAGTTCTACCAGTTTTGCTACAAATGACAGCATTTCATTTCTTTTTATTGCTGAATAACATTCCTGTGTATGTGTTCTTTAACCATTAGTCTGATGATGTACACATTGATTTTTGCATTGTTTCCTTGTTTGGTTTTGTGTTAAAAAACATAGTTCCCTCATTAAAAGAGTTAGGTAGAGAGGCCAGTGTTGTGACTTAATTGGTGAAGCAACTGCCTGAAGTGCCGGCATTCCATATGGGCGCCAGTTTGAGTCCTAGCTGTTCCACTTTTGATCCAGCTCCTTGCTAATGCACCTGGGAAAGCAGTAGAAGATGGTCCAAGTCCTTGGGCCCCTGTATCCACGTGTTAGACCCAGAAGAAGCTCCAGGCTCCTGTCTTTGGATTGGCACAGCTCTGGCTATTGCAGCCGTTTGGGAAGTGAACCCCTGGATGGAAGATCTCTCCCTCTCTGCCTCTGCCTCTCTGTAATGCTGCCCTTCAAAAAAATAATTAAATCTTTTAAAGAAAAAAGAGTTAGGCAGAGTTTCATCCTTTTCAATATTTTGGAATAGTCAGAAAAGTATTGAATTAGATCTTTTTAAAATATTTTGTAGATTTAAGTAGTAAGGGCATCAGGTCCTGAAATTTTCTTTGATGTACTTTTAATTACAGAATCAATTTTATACTTGTTATTAGTCTTTAAATTTTCTATAACATCTTGATTTAATCATGCTAAGTTGTATTGTTTAGCCAGGGATTTGTTGATTTCCATTAGGCTTTCCAATTTGTTAGCTTATAGTTATTTACAGTAGTTTCTTTTTTTAATCTTTTGTATTTTTGTTATTTCAATGGTTGATTTTCTGGCTTATGAGTCCATTGATACTAGTGAAATATTGCAGTATTGCAATACTAATATTACATTGAATTCTCTCTCCCTTTAGATTTGGTAGTATTTAATCTTCGTTTTCATCTACTTAAATGGCAAAGTGACTGAAAGAGAGAGAGAGGGAGGTGGTGCAGAATTCAAACTCATACTCTGATAAAGGATATTTTCGAAGAAGTACATGTGCTGGATAAATATCACCTAACTAATATTTGGGAGAAAATACAAACTTGTCATTCAGAGTAAGTGAAACCAGAGAAGTTTTGCCCTTACATTTGTCTTGGATTATTCCATATTTAACATTGGCTGAGGACTGTTTACCGGGTCAAGCTTCCCCAGCCACCGGTTTCCTTTTCAAATGCCTGAAACTAGTGGGGAGCACAGTGGGGAGCTGGGATGGCAATCCCTGTCCAGCAGTGGGGAATAAAATCAGCAGAAAACCTTCCCTTTCCAGTCCCAGGTCCTCAGGGTCTTCAGCTGTAGAGCTTCCCTTCACCTGAACACAGGGGATGTGGTCAAGTTGCACCTGGTGATTGAGTATAAAGTGAAGTTATAAAGGTTCAGCTACTCTGACTCCTGGAGGTTTACTCTGTCAGGCATTACTTGTGCCTAAACTCTCCAGGAGAGTGGTGTGAATCTTTGATAGGGCTGCATCGCAGTGCCCATCTAATCTGTAGGCATCCTGAAAGTATAAGGTAATAAAATGCTAACATCTCAAATAACAAAATTCATAAGAGCAATCATTTCTTAAAGATGCAATCTACAATAGGATCAGACATTCCTTAAATACATATATTTATTTGTATATGTATATATGTATCTGTATTTTATATGTAGATGTATGTGTACATGTATATGTATAATTATATGTATATGTATATATACACACACATAGGTGAATTGTATGTTCTCAAAATCTTATGTGGAATATCTAATCTCAAAGTGACTACCATGAAAGATAAAACTATTTGCGAGATCCAGGTTGTATTGCAGCACATTAAGCTGCCATTTGAAATGCTGGCATTTCATGTTACAGTGCCAGTTGGTTTGAATCCTAGCTACACGGCTTCTCATCCAGCTACTTACATATTCACCTGGGAAGGCAGTGAAAGACAGCTAAGGTGCCTGGGTCCCTGCATCCCATCTGGGAGATGTGTATGGATCTCCTGACTCCGGGTTTTGGCCTGGCTCAAACTTGTCTGCCTTCTCTCTCTCTCTCTCTCTCTCTCTCTCTTTCTCTCGTCCTCTCTCTCTCTCTCCCCACTTTCCTCCATCCCTCACTTTCAAATAAATAAAAATAAAAGTAGATTTTAAAAAATATAAGACAGTCATGGAAATATCTAGGGTTAAATAAAGTACTAAAGTTAAGACCATAATTCTGGCTGGCACCGCGGCTCACTAGGCTAATCCTCCGCCTGCAGTGCCGGCACCCTGGGTTCTAGTGCCAGTCGGGGCACCGGATTCTGTCCCCGTTGCTCCTCTTCCAGTCCAGCTCTCTGCTGTGGCACTGGAAGGCATTGGAGGATGGCCCAAGTGCTTGGGCCCTGCACCCACGTGGGAGACCAGAGATCTGGCTGGCTGTAGCGGCCATTTGTGGGTGAACCAACGGAGGGAGGACCTTTCTCTCTTTCTCTCTCTCTCTCTCACTGTTTAACTCTGCCTGTCAAAAAAAAAAAAAAAATTCAACAGGACATATAAAAGAAGGAAGAGGTACCAGAGACCTCTCTTTCTCTCTGGGGACTCAGAGAAAGCGGCTTCAGCTGGCCTTAGAGAGAAAGCAGCTGTCTAAAAGCCAGGAAGAGAATCCTCACCAGAGATTGAATTTGTAGGTATTTTGATTTTGGACTTAACAAGCTTCGAGAAATGTGAGAGAATAATGGCTGCTGTTTAAACTACACAGTCTGTAGTATTTGTTACCATAATCTGATTCATGCAAGTTTACTTCAAAAAGTCACAAGTGTACTTCAAAGGTTTATTAAGAAACAGAATTAGGAGATAAGCTTATTTGTGAGAAAAAAAAAAAGTTGGAATTCATGATTAGTTTTTAATGATATGCGTTTTCCATGAACTTTCTGTTTTGTAATTAAAATTACCAACTTAAACAATGGGCCAAGTTGTAGATTAAAAATGTCAAATATTGGGCCTGGCATTGTGGCATAGCGAATAAAGCCGTAGTCTGCAGTGCTGGCATGCCATGTGGACGCTGGTTCTAATCCCAGCTGCTTTACTTCTGATCCAGCTCTCTGCTATGGCCCAGAAAAGCAGTAGAAAATGGCCCAAGTCCTTGGGCCCCTACACCCACATGAGACCTGGAAGAAGCTCCTGGCTCCTGGCTTCAGATTGGCACAGCTCCGACCATTGCAGCAGGTTGGGGAGTAAACTGGTGAATGGAAAATCTCTCTCTTTCTCTCACTCTGCCTCTCCTTCTATCTCTTTCAAATAAATAAATGAATCTTAAAAACCAGTCAAATAGAAAACTCCAACTAAAAGAAAAAAATTACCAGACAAGATTAAAATGAGGAAAATAGATATTCAGCTATATCTATAAACATGAAACACATCCAGTCAACATAATGATAAAAAAAATAGTTAGAATTTTGAGGTATTACTTGTCTTACTGAATAAAAACAGAAAACCTACTAGTATATTAAAACATCTTAACTTGGGGCCTGCACTGTGGCTTGCGGGTAAAGCTGCCACCTGCAGTACCGCCATCCCCTATTTGTGTTGGTTCAAGTCCTGGCTGCTCCACTTCCATTCCAGCTCTCTGCTATGGCCCGGGAAAGCAGTAGAAGATGGCCCAAGTCCTTGGGCCCCTGCACCTTTGTAGGAGGCCCAGAAGAAGCTCCTGAATCCTGGCTTCAGATAAGCACAGCTTTGGCTGTTGTGACCACCTGGGGAATGAACCGGCAGCTGGAAACCCTCTCTTTACCTCTGCTTCTCTGTAACTCTGACTTTCAAATAAATAAATAAATAAATAGATCTTAAAAACAACAACAACAACAAAAATCAAAAATCTCAATTTGCCAGCCTTAAGACTGTTTTTGAAGAAGTTGTTGAACTCTGTGTCCCCTGTGTCTTTCCATTAACTTACTAGTAGCCAAACTATTAAATAAAATGACTTTTATTTGAGCACAAGTGTAATAAATTGCATTACACTGTTTACAGTCCCTTCTGCTATAAGTCTTGTCAAAAATAGAAGGAAAATCTAGATTCTTGTGTGGGAGGAGAAAATCAGAGCATTTCCTATACCTGGCCAGCCCTGGTCCACCTTCTGTCCTGATTATGTTATATTGATTGCTTTCCTCCAGGTTTGGTGTGACTACATGTTTAAATATAACACATATACATCTGGAACATTTAAGTCATAATAGCAATATGCAATAGAAAGCAAAAATCATCCACAATCATCATAAGCATGAAAGTTTTCAAGAAGTATTATCATTAATAATGGAAATACTAGGAACATATTTTAAGAAAAGCTCTTATTATTATTACTGAGCATATTTCCTGAATGGTAAATTGTTCCTGGCACTGGGATTTACTCTTAGCAGTATCAATGACTTGATATTATTGGAATAAAATAGTGATCTCCGTTCTTAGTAACAAACTTTGTAAATGGGGTCAAAGTTGATTTTTCTTTATAAAGTGTTAAAAACTTCCATAAACTTAGCTTACGGTAGAAGTAAGGAATATTTTCTTTTTTTAAACTTTTATTTACTAAATATAAATTTCCAAAGTACAGCTTTTGGATTACTGTGGCTCCCCCCGACCATAACCTCCTTCCCACCTGCAACCATCCCATCTCCCACTCCCTCTCCCATTCCATTCCCATCAAGATTCATTTTCAATTCTCTTTATATACAGAAGATTAATTTAGTATATACTAAGTAAAGATTTCAATAGTTTGCACCCACACAGAAACACAAAATGTGAAGTACTATTTGAGTACTTTACACATTAAGGACAGAGATACTACATGAGGAGTAGGAGCAATTGTTGATTTAACAATTGACACTCTTGTTTATGGTGTCAGTAATCACCCTAGGCTCTTGTCATGAGTTGCCAAGGCTATGGAAGCATTTTGAGTTCGCCAACTCCTATGTTATTTAGACAAGGCCATAGTCAAAGTGGAAGTTCCCTTCTCCCTTCAGAGAAAAGTACTTTCTTCTTTGATGGCCCGTTCTTTCCACTGGGATCTCACTCACAGAGATCTTTCATTTACATCATTTTCTTTCTTTCTTTCTTTCTTTCTTTCTTTCTTTCTTTCTCTCTCTCTCTCTCTCTCTCTCTCTCTCTCTCTCTCTCTCTCTCTCTCTCTTTCTTTCTTTCTTTCTTTCTTTCTTTCTTTCTTTCTTTCTTTCTTTCTTTCTTTCTTTCTTTCTTTCTTTCTTTCTTTCTTTCTTTCTTTCTTTCTTTTGCCAGTGTGTCTTGGCTTTCCATGCCTAAAATTCTCTCATGGGTTCTTCAGCCAGATCGAATGCCTTAAGGGCTGATTCTGAGGCCAGAGTGCTGTTTAGGACATCTGCCATTCTGTGAGTTGGCTGTGTATCCCACTCCCATGTTGGATCATTCACTCCTTTTTAATTCTCTCAGTTATTATTAGCAGACACTAGTCTTGTTTATGTGATCCCTTTGACTCTTAATCCTATCATTATGATCAATTATGAATAGAAATTGATCACTTGGACTAGTGAGATGCCATTGGTACATGCCACCTTGATGGGATTGAATTGAAATCCCCTGGCACGTTTCTAACTCCACCATTTGGGGCAAGTTCGATTGAGCATGTCCCAAATTTCACATCTCCTCCCTCTCTTATTCTCACTCTTATATTTAACAGGGATCACTTTTCAGTTAAGTTTAAACACTTGAAAATAATTGTGTGTTAATTACAGAGTTCAACCAATAGTATTAAGTAGAACAACAACAACAAAATACTAAAAGGGATAAAGTATTAAGTTGTTCCTTAACAGTCAGGACAAGGGCTGATCAAGTCATTTTTTTTCATAGTGTCCATTTCACTTCAACAGATTTCCTTTTTGGTGCTCAGTTAGTTGTCACTGTTCAGGGAGAACATATGATATTTGTCCCTTCGGGACTGGCTTATTTCACTCAGCATGATGTTTTCCAGATTCCTCCATTTTGTTGCAAATGACCAGATTTCATTTTTTTTTTGTATAGTATTCTATAGTGTACATAGGAATATTTTCATTAATTGAATTACCCACTTTCTAATTTTCAATACAATTTTACTCATTGTTTTGTTTCTTAAAATCATTTATTATGTTATTAAACAGTTTCTAATGCTACATTCTTCCTTACCAAAAACAAGCTCAGTAACATATTATAGAGCAGTAAAATGAAATTAAGTCAGAGTCCACAATGTGGAAAACTTCTACAAGAGAATAAAATTTTGGTAATGATGCCTTTTATTTATATCCTTGAAGTATAAATTAGAAAGGAAAAGATTTAAAAATTGTCAAAACTAAAGTAACTATTTTACTCAGACCTTTAAGTATAAACAATTTAAGCTCTCTTAATAATATAATTATTGTGTTGCAAATTGCTATACAGAAGCACCAGTTTTGTAAATAACTGCTAACATTGTTTAGCAACAGGAATAAGGATACAATTTCAATGATTTGAGCAGAAATTTTTGGTATGAATGTTCAAGTAAACATTTTCACAATGTATATTGGGTATTTTGTCTGTCTAATATTTTACTAGTAAAACTACACTATCATTGCATCAGAAAAGTCTTAAATACTTTATTAAGCCATGACTTTTTTTTAAAGAAATTACAACATATTACACGTTTTTATACTGGTTACTGGAAGCACAGTGGGACATAGTAACTCCTTGTCCTTCTGGAATCAAATGAAAATAATCAATATATTATTTGAAAAAATCTATGAGTTCATGTTAATATATGCACAGAGAAAAAAGTAAAAAAAAAATAAATCAACTGAATGAATATCACCACAATTATAACTATACACACTAAAATTTTCAATTAAATAAAAAGAAACATTAATCTTCTTTACAAAGTCAATCAAATTTCAGGGTAATTAAATAGTATAGCTGGTGAGTACAATTATCTCCCTATAAAGGCATTCTTACCCATGAATATAGAAATAAGTAAAATTAGAAAATCCACAATTTACAATCACTAATAAAACCATAGAGTTAATAATGCTTATGAAAGAATGAAGCCAATAGTTGAAAGGTTAGGGATTACTTTACCAGAGACAAAAACAAAATATCATCACCTAAACTCAGTGATTACCTTTACCTACAGCAAAAATGGGACAGCCAGACACAGTGCTGTACAACCATGATATAATCCAATATAAAGTATAGTTTACCACATACGCATTATTCTTGGCTGGTTGAACTTAATTCTGTTAAGATGTTTAGAACATCCTTCTAGAGATTTATAATGAATTTTGTAATATTCAAATGACAATAATTCTTGCTATTTGCTGCTAAATCACCAAGAGGAAAGGATTGAAGAGGAGGCACAGAGAAGACAGGGAAAGCAACCCTTTTGTTGAATTTGGTGATAGGTATTTTGGAATGCATAGTGCGACAGTACCTCTAACTCATAGTATGCTTGATGCATGCACACTACATCATTTTAAAAGTCTAGTGAGAAAACAAAAGAGATGAAGCTGTTCTGTGGAACAGAGAATGGGTGGAGTACAAGATTCCTTTTAGAGATAATGAGTATAAGATTCTAGTAGGATATCAGGTGAAAAGGCTGAGACAGTTCAACTAAAATTTTTCAGTCCTTCTCAAATTATACTAACCACTGGGAATATAAAATGACTATACTTGGATCCTACCCATGGAAAATGTGTTGTCTTTAACAAAGAAATCTTAGTTGGGAACTTTGTGATCTTGTTTCTGTTTGCTTTGCTTTTTATATTTTAGTAGCTGAGATAATTATTTCAAAAATTCATAAACATTATGGAATTATTTTCTGCATTGGCCTTATTAGCTACTTTATATAATTATAATTTGCTAATTTGTTTTTCTTTTAAGTTCAATGATCCAAGAATAGTATTTTAATGATAGTGACCTGATAACACTTAACAATGCGGGTATAAAAATAAACTCATTAAAGGCAATGGAAAGAAATGTTATAAACATCTAAAATGAAAAAGAATGATCATAACTACTCTTCCAATCATCCATCCTTCTAATCAAAATGTAAATTTCAGGATCTGCATTGGTATCAATACAAACTTAGTTGCTACATTTGCATTGTAAAAGTTATTAAAATGAGAGCTCTGATCAACAATTATAATGGATAAGGCTAGCTTGCAGTGAAAACAAATAACAAAAAATATAGTACTTAGAATAACTTTGTAAGTGCTGAAGCAATTCCACAGAAAATATAGTAGAGTAAAAAGAAAAATATTTTTCTGTATTTAGGTTTTCTGAAATATTTAACTTTGTTTTTTAAATTAAAGATGGAGGAGCTAGAGATAGTGATGTATAGTAGAAGAGAGAGAGAGAGGGAGAGAACAGAGAGAGAATCTCTTATCCTTCTGGAGCTGGAGTCAGAAGTTGGAGCTGGGATACAGACATCTTAATTGCTTTAACCGGCCTGTCTCCAAACTAATTTAAATAGGACTATTCAAAACAGTCAATATGCAACAATTGCAGGCAATAAGATTCAAGTGACAGCAATTTTAAGTAATAATCTATATCTCTGTTTCAAATATTTTGCAGTTAAGTCATTGCATTGAGTGATTTTGTACCAAATACTATATATAGTATCTTTGTTATATAATTTGATGTAATTAATTTAAAATACAAAGAAAATTGATAGTGGCACAGGTGCAAATTCCTATGGAACTATAAAACATCCCATATCAACTAAGTAGTAAGTGGGAATTATATTTTTAAAATTGTGTCATTTAAACCATTCATACATTAATAAAACTTACAACCCAATTCAAAATAAATTTTCCTTCCACAAATTACACTGAAGTTTAATCACATATGTGCTCTAGGTTACATTTCTTTAACTTATCCTGAAAAAATTTTTACTTGATTTTGCAGGAGACACACTCAGGTACAGATTAGTGTAACAAAGTAAATAAGGTTTTCCAGTAAGTTGTTTAAGAGCACTGTGTGTATTTATAAATCTGAATTTTCAAAATTTGTTTCCTACTCTTTAGAGCAGTGACTTGAAATTTTTTTTCTCTCGGGTACCACATAATAAATATTTTAGACTCTGTGTGCCATGTGGTTTCTGTCACAACTACTCAATTCATCCATTATAGAGAACACAGACAGTAGGTAAATGAATGAGCAAGTCTGGACTGTCATAGCACTTTGATTACAAAAAAATGGGGAACCTAGATTTGTCCAGCTCTCTAGTTTGCCATATTTTCCCTGGGAGAAAAAGAATTCTATGATGAGCTCATGAGTATTAAGCACTTTTCATCTCAACATGGGTGTTAACGATAAATTTCAAGGAAATGAAATCTTCATTCATTTCCAGATATTTTTCTTTATTTTTCTTTTGACTTCTTCTATGACCCACTTTTCATTCAGGAGCATGTGATTCAGTTTCCATGTGTTTGCATATGTTCTAGAGATTCCCAAGTTGTTGATTTCTAGCTTTATTCCATTGTGATCAGAGAAGATGCAGGATGTGTTTTCATTTTTTTTCAATTGGCTGAGACTTGCTTTATGGTCTAGCATGTGTTCTACTCTAGAGAAAGTTCCACACAGTGGTGAAAAGAACCTGTATTCTGCAACTGTAGGATGAAATCTCTGAAGATATCTCCTAGGTCCATTTGGTCTATAGTGTTGATTAATTTCATTGTTTCCTTGCTGATCTTCTGTTTGGTCGATCTGTCCATTGCTGAAAGTGGGATTTTGAAGTCCCTCATTACTATTGTATTGGAGTCTATGTCTCCCTTTAGATACATTAACAGTTTTTTTTTTTTTTTAATAGCCAGGTGCCCTGTAATAAGGCACATATATGATTATTATAGTCACATCTTCCTATTGAATTGATCCCTTAATCACTACCCAGTACCCTTATTTGTATCTTTTAATAGTTTAAATGGATAGATGCCTGGACACATATAACCTACCTAAATTGAGACATAGAAAACCTATGGGGCCTACACTGTGGTATAGCAGTGAAAGCCACCACCCACACTGCATCATGTGTTATCAGTTACTGGAGAAATTTCTATTGAAAATATGTTCTAAAGACATTTTTTCCTAAAGACAAAAATTTTAACCCAAGGTATATGTATGCCTTCATCTATAACACTTTTACTAAACTTAAGAAACAGATTATAAAGCTTACAATCAGACATAAATGTTTTTGTATAAAAAATATGTGTGTATATTCACTCTAAAAATCCTCAGGACCATCATATTAGTGACATTTACTTTTTTTAGGTGATCATATAACTTGATTTCAATTCCAAATTTATTTGGCCAAACACACTGTACTTATTGGGTACCTGGTAGCTCCACAAAGCAACAACATAGAAAAACTATGAATTTTGAAAAAATGCACAAATAATGAGTGTAATATAAATTATGAAAATAGAAAGCATAAGAGTAAGAAACTACAATATAATATTTTGTCAACAAGTGTTTACTGAACTCCTGAAAGGAAAAGCATTAAGAAAGTTAGAATATACATTGGAGTAAGGCTATCTCCCTCCACACAATTCTGCTGACTATTTCTACTTCTATGCTAAAATCTGTCCTAATTTCTGGGCCAATTCTGATGAAAGAAAAAAGTATGAGGATAACCAAAAAGTTTGTGGAAAAGTGGGTTAAATTTGTTTATTTGAGTATACAATTTTTTTGAAATGCAGGTCTAGCTTTTTCATAATGTATAAATTATTTGAATTTTGATGCTAACATACATATCTTTTAATTCCATTTTCCAAGTACTTTTTGAGGTAGCCTCATGTTGAAACTTCCTTGATCCAGTATGGGTTGGTGTTCAAAAAACCTTTTGGAAAGAAGGCTTCCAGTGAGTTACAATGACAAGCTGATTCATATACTGCTTATCACCAATGAAATCCACCAATCTGCTAACCAGGTTCCTATACACTAATTCTTAAGTTTATGTTTTCAATTTGTGAACCTACATGTATACCAAAATATTTTCTTTTGCATCCATTCTGGGCTTATAGTGGACTGGTACATCTGATTACTAGAAAAGATTAAAGTTTCCTATATAAGGACAACTGTGTTCTCTCTGAACAAAGCATTGCCTTGAGTTATGGCTCTATCATGTGTGCACAGGTGTCACATGTGACCTCCTGGACTTACTGCATTGGCTTTCTTCGAGTTTTCTAGGATTATTACCTCATTCTCTGGCACTGATTGTTTGTACTCCCTTGAATACTGTGCCAATTTTTCCTACAACTTGCCTTATCCTCAGCAGTGAGAGAGGGCAAATCCTGGTTTAGCAATCAGGTGAATGGCGGCCCTAATCCTTGTTTACTCTTCCCATGCCAAGTTCACCAGAAGAATTTTAGGTTTAACAGAGAAGGATAAAACCTGAAATTATTTTCTGCAGTGAGTTGAACGTACAGTTTGGGCCTGTTGTTTACTGAGGCAAGAATAATTTGACTGCAAGTAAAAAAAAAAAAAAGTTCAGTTTATACATACTAAGAGGGGCTTATTGGAATGAAATGAAACTTGCCCAATTATTTAAAATGAGAGCTTCAGAAATAAAGGTAGAATATGGGAATGGTGCTTAGAGAAATGTACCAGGGACTATTTCACAGTGCACTGAGCTCAATGACAGCACTCACACTAACATGTAAGTGGAAGAAGACAAATTTTTTAGAAAAAGTCTCGTGTAACATGGACCTGAATTAGCCAAATTTTCATAGCTGAAGAAGATATACTCATGATGAAGGTCCATGGCATGTTCAGATAATGTAAACATACAGATAGTCCCATTTGTCCACAGGTTGATTACTAGAATAAGTGAAAGGGATGCCTATAAACATAGATTATGGACGAGTGTCCTAAATTCTAAACCAAGTGTACTGTTTTAAATTTGCTAACTGTCGAGGAGCCTTTATTATCATTTAGGATATGCTTTCTATTCTGAGAGGTGATCTCACCAGGACTCTATTTTCCATCACTGAATTGTGGTATAACAAGAAATCATAATATGTGAATTCGTTCTATGAGTGTTATTTGATGAGCTTTAGAGAGTTTAGGTAGAGTGTCACTAGCAATTCAATATAGGAAACTGGAAGGCATAACAGAATTCTGGATCCCAGAATAGTATTCTGAATCCCTGGCATTTAAAAATCCAGAAGATTGGGAGGAAAGACATGGGAGAGTCATCATCATTTTATATTATTTTATATCTTTTATAGCACCAAATGTTAGTCTTTATATTAAATACTTCATAAGAAACAAATGAATTAATGAAGTTCAATTACATACACATGCATTTATGAATGCAGATGAAGATGACTTAAATCAATGACTTTTCTAATACATCAATAAAGTGAAGCTACTAATATAATAAAGCCCAGAATTCCCAAAGCAATTAATGTTTTTATTAATTACCCACCGATAAAATAGAATTGCTAAGAAATAAACACAAGTAAATTAAATGCATCCTATTATTTCAAAGCACTTTAAACATAAATTACCTGAAAAGCTTTACCAGAGTAAATGCATACTTTCTTACATTGTACTCAAGATTAAATCAATTCATTTGCTTTTAGTGATTTTAATACATTTATTTATGAAATAGCTACAATGAATATAACTCAAATACATGGAATAGTGATTAACATATCATAGGTGATTCTCAGTAAATTCTGTTGGGGAAATAGGTGAATAAATGAATAAATCAATCAGTCAACTGAATTCTCAATAATAAAAGTCATTATCTAGTATATATTTACAATTTCTCAATACTATTGCTAAATAAAATCTTCATTTAACTATTTCATTAATTCTCATATTATTCTATGTAATAAGGGAAGTTTAAATAAGAAAACGAAATTATGAATGATAATGGAATTTTGTATAAGATCCTATAATTACTGCAGAGTAGGCTGGCACTGAAATTCTATCCATTTCTCAAAATGCTTGATGTAAAATGCTGCCTCACATCATTCTTTTATTTCTTAAATCATTCTTCCCACTTACATTTCATTTATTTTCTGAAGAATCACCCTTAGAAACCAACTCAAATTTTTAGCCTGGTGTAAGAGTTTCTAATAGTTCTTTTATTTCAGTCATTATGCACAATGTGTAAATCTGATCAGCCTATGTTAAAAACTTCAATGTCATTCAAGACATTAAGATTGAACAAGTCAATTAAGTTTTCTGATGCTGATCTTGTCCAGTGGTAAGTTTGAAATATTTTTTTCAATCTATATTATATTCCTAAGCTCAGTAACTAGTAAATATTATAATTCACTGACATAAAGTAAATAAGTGAGAAATTAAATATTTATTTAAAAACATTCAATATATTAATTTGAGGTTCCAGCGCTCATAACTTAAACTCACATGTGATGAGTAAAGCATAGTCATAATGACTACCTGTATGCACATCTTAAAAATTCAAAAGCTTATATATTTACATATTTTTCTTTAGTTTATGGATTTAATTTCCTTTAGTTTTGAATATATTTTGTGTATTATTTAGTAATTTTTTTATTCTTGAATATGATTTAGTTTGCCAACCTTATAGATCCTTTTATTTTTATGTATTTATTTATTTTTTTATTTTTGACAATCAGAGTAGACAGTGAGAGAGAGAGACAGAGAGAGAGGTCTTTCTTCCATTGCTTCACCCCTCAGTGGCCACTGCAGCTGGTGCGCTGCGGCTGGCGCACCGCGCTGATCCGAAGCCAGGAGCCAGGTACTTATCCTGGTCTCCCATGGGGTGCAGGGCCCAAGCACTTGGGCCATCCTCCACTGTCTTCCCGGGCCACAGCAGAGAGCTGGACCGGAAGAGGAGCAACTGGGACAGAATCCGGTGCCCCGACCAGGACTAGAACCCTGGGTGCCGGTGCCGCAGATGGAGGATTAGCCTATTGAGCTGTGGCACTGGTCCCCTTATAGATTCTTAACAGGGCTTTTCCTTAAAAACTTCTGGAATGTTTATCTTTGGTTCTTCTCATACTGGTACGCTGGAAAGTGTGTTAAACTATCTTTAGAATGATTTAATGAATACAAACATAATAAGTCGTGTCAGTATAAGCAAAATCCTATTACGATTGGTAAGAAATGAATCCTAGCCTATATCAGTACAGGAGCCAAGCTCCATTATGGAAGTGAAGTGTTTCTGATGTGTGTATTGTGTTCCTGAATAACAGAACTCAGTTTCTTCAACAGGGTTTTCAGAGTCGCAGTGTATTTATACTGGTCTGGGAAGTAAGTTCCCTGTCATCTGATAAATGGTTTAATAAGTCATATGAAGATTAAAAAAAAAAAAAAACAGAAAAAAAATTTTTGATTAAGACTCTGTATTGCTGATATATATTTAAATGTAGGAGAAAGGACTGGGTTTATCGACATTTCACCACTATTTTCCATGATTTGGAGTTTTTTAGTAGTTTTTCATGAGACTTAAATGGGGCAAAAGCAAATGGGACACTTAAAATATGTTTTAGCAGGCTGGTGCTGTGGTGTAGTAGGCTAAGCCTCTGCCTGACACACCAGCATCCCCATCGGTACCCATTCATGTCCCGGCTTTTCCACTTCTGATCCAGCTCCCTGCTATGGCCTCGGAAAGCAGTAGAAGACGGCCCATGTTTTGGGCCCCTGCACCCACGTGGGAGACCTGAATGAAGCTCCTGGCTCCTGGCTTCAGGTAGGACCAGCTCCAGCCATTGCGGCCATTTGGGGATTAAACCAGCAGATGAAAGACCCTTCTCTCTGTCTCTCCCTCTCTCTGTAGCTCTACCTCTCAAATAAATAAATAAATAATAAAATCTTAAAAAAAGTATGCTTGAGACCTTCTAATTCTTATATTGTGGATACACTCTTGTTTAGGCTCCTGTGCCACTTCTTTCTCCTTTTATCTCGGTGGCATAATTCTCATGGTAAGTCCCAATTGTGCTCATAAAGCAATAGCACCTCTTTGAACTAGATGTCCTTATTGTACAACATGTTTTTTTTTTTCATTTTTTTTTAGATTTTTAATTAACATGGTATTTGTACTATCAGGTAACATGTTGTAGTATGATACATGTGTGCAACATGCAATGATCAATCCAAGGCAACTGGCATTTCCAGCTCCTCAAATATCATCATCTGTATGTGTTGGGAACCTTCAGACTCATTGCCTGTGGCTATTTTGAAATGCATAATTAATTGTTGTGGACTGTTGTTGCCTGATTGTGTTGTATAAAGGTAGAAACACTTGCCCTGCTCTGATTGTTTGGGCTCCCAGCCCACCTCTAATACTGCTGCCCCTTTTCCCCTTTGTAACCTCTACTGATCTCCATTCTACTCTCCATATTTTTTTATTAAATAACTTTGTCATCAGTGTCTTTTCCAAGCACTTTTACCATAACCATTGTACCTCTGCTATCACCAGCACAAAAACACTTCATTCTGAAATCAAGTAATTTCACTGATTGCCATGATAGCAATACGGTTGACTAAAAGCCTCCTTTTAATTTCAATGAAAAGGGTTGAATGAGTGTGTGTCTTTGTGCGCATGTGTGTGTACATGTGCACATGAGTGTGTGTTTGCGAGCCTCTGTGCTCTCTACCTAACACAGCTAAAACAAAAAAAAATAATTTCAAATAGAGTGTATTTGCTAAAGAGTTGAAGGTAAGGAACTTGGTCCTCTTGACATGGCCCATCATCTGTGGACCACATAAATATAAAGCAACAATGTTAATTTCAGGGTATTTTTGTTATGATTTAGTGTGGACTTTCCCCCGAGGGAGTCTACCCAGGAGCAAATGACACGTAAACTGCATGGTGGATTACTCACCAACATTCTTGCCGATGACTGCCTGCCTCTCCAAACACAGGCGTTCTAAGCACTCCAAATGCTAAGTGAATATGTATACCTGTCAGTTTCTTTATTTTAGTATTTTAGTGTCAGTTTCATTATTTTAGTGGCTTATTTTTAGCGGCAGGCAGTTTCCAAAAGGAAACTTAATTTAGTATTATGTGAGGCCATCCATTCACTCATCATGACCAATTCTGACTTTTATGGCTAAAGAATAAACTTGAAAGACTGGACTTTTTCACCAAAGCCTTGCCCCTGTGATTTAGATGCCTGTTGCTAAGAATGAGGCTGATTTCAGTGCACTTCTCATTTCCCTTCTGCTGGCACTGCAACTTGACAACGCAGGTCTTTGTGAAAACCTTAACCAGCAAAACCATCACCCTTGAGGCTGAGCCAGTGACATCGCTGAGGATGTCAAGGCAAGGATCCAAGGCAAGGAAGGCGACCCCTCAGAGGTTGATCTTCGCTAGAACACAGCTGAAAGATGGATGTAAACTTACAGTCAGCCCTGACCCTGCTGCTCCATCTCAGAGGTGGTATGCAGATCTTCCTGAAGTCCATGACTGGCAAGATCACTACCCTCTTGGTCAAGCCCAGCAACATCATTGACAACATGAAGGCAAAGATTCAAGACAAGTAAGGCATGACCCCGGACCAGCAAAATTTTAATTCAGCTGGCAAATAGCTGGGAGACGGACACACAACTTCTGATCCTGCAACTGAGGGGAAGGGTCTAACTTCTTTCCCTGCTTTAAGCTTTCAACAAATTTTGTGTCACTTTAGTTTGGATAAAATATTGGCATATCCTCCAAAAAGACATAATTGGAAAAGGAAAAAATATTAAAAAAAAGAAAGAAAATAATATTGAATAGACTTTTTTATTTTTTAACTTCTTCTAAATACATAATTATTTCAAAATGAAAAGTGTTTTAAAAGTACTAGCTTAATAAAACGATTACTGCCACTGTGATTTTTTCAAAAATGTTATTTGATATATTATTTAGTTACTTTACCTTGATTTTTTTTTCCTCATAGAATCTGAAATATATTCTGGGCAGTTTTCAAGTTACTGCTATTTCTTTTTGGTAAACATAGAAACAATGAAAATAATAAATTTTTAAAAAGATTTATTTATTTGAAAGGCAGAGGTACAGAGAGGCAGAGACAAAGAGAGAAAGCTCCCAGCTCCCACTCCCTCTTCCATTCCATTCCCATCAAGATTCATTTTCAATTCTCTTTATATACAGAAGATCAATTTAGTATATGTTAAGTAAAGATTTTAACAGTTTGCACCCACACAGAACATAAAGTGTAAAGTACTGTTTGAGTGCTAGTTATAGCATTAATTCACATTGTACAGCACCTTAAGGACAGAGATCCTACATGGGAAGTAAGTGCAGTGACTCCTGTTGTTGATTTAACAATTGACACTCTTGTTTATGGCATCAGTAATCACCCTAGGCTCTTGTCATGAGTTGCCAAGGCTATGCTCAATCAACAATTAATTTTTAAATAGAGCATTTACTGGCCACATTGCTTTAACAGAGCTTTTTTTTTTTTTTCTATTATTCATAGGATTGTATTATCTACTTTCAGATCTATTTCACTGGTGACAAAATTGAGGCTCAAGGTGAAAACCAGGCATTCTTAAAGTCACATCCTTGGTTAAAGGAAGCCCCAGAATTCAAACAAATTTACTTTCTGAATGTACAACCTCAACTCTTTTTTGTCTGCATCATAATTAAAGGAATTGTAGTGATTATTAAGACCAAACAACTCATTATAATGAAGAAGCAATTGAGGGTCACAAGGTCAAGTGCTTTGCCACCAGGAGGCTTGAGGCAATGCTTGAACATCAAGTCATCTGTGAATTGCAATAATTACTGCACTTGCCACTTTTGTTGCTATGTGCTGGCTTTTTCTTCCATTGCTTATTTCTGAAAACAAATATGAATAAACATGGAGAGCCTGAAGTTAAGATTTTTGCTCCCTAGCTAGTGTTCCTCACTCAGACTCTTTTTTTTTTTTTATTTGACAGGCAGAGTTAGACAGTGAGAGAGAGAGAGAGAGACAGAGAGAAAGGTCTTCCTTCCATTGGTTCACTCCCAAAATGGCCACTATGGCGAGTGCGCTGCACTGATCTGAAGCCAGGAGCCAGGTGCTTCCTCCTGGTCTCCCATCCGGGTGCAGGGCCCAAGCACTTGGGCCATCCTCCACTGCCTTCCTGGGCCACAGCAGAAAGCTGTCCTGGAAGAGGGACAACCAGGACAGAATCCAGTGCACCGACCAGTACTAGAACCCAGGGTGCCCGTGCCGCAGGCAGAGGATTAGCCTAGTGAGCTGTGGCGCCAACCATCATTCAGACTCTTTTATTCACAGAGCTTCAGCTTCACTCTCCTTTATGACAGATAGAAAACCTGCTTAACCTGAAGCCGGAAGAGATGTTTGTATAACAGAAAACACACAGACAAATGGACTAAGAGTGAGTCCACAAAGGTTAAGAGGAACACACTGTGAGGGGTAAAGAATGAGGTTTTGGAATTTAATTTCTTTTTTTTTTTTCTTTTTTTATTTTTTGACAGGCAGAGTGGACAGTGAGAGAGAGAGAGACAGAGATAAAGGTCTTCTTTTGCCGTTGGTTCACCCTCCAGTGGCCGCTGCGGCTGCTGCGCTGCGGCCAGCGCACCGCGTTGATCTGATGGCAGGAGCCAGGTGTAGGGCCCAAGCACTTGGGCCATCCTCCACTGCCCTCCGGGGCCACAGCAGAGAGCTGGCCTGGAAGAGGGGCAACCGGGACAGAATCCGGCGCCCTGACTGGGACTAGAACCCAGTGTGCCGGCACCGCAAGGCGGAGGATTAGCCTGGTGAGGCGCGGCGCCGGCCGGAATTTCATTTCATTTCAATCGGATTTAATCTTATGAAAAGTATCCTGTAGGTGGCATGCAGGAAGAACTGAAGTTACTGAAATGGATAAAGTGTATTATCTAATTAGTATATTAAATAAGAAAAAATAAGAATATTCTGTAGAAATAAGGATTCTATTGCAGCCTAGCAAAGGGCAAAATTGTTTGAATAGTGCTAACTAAGAATGAAGCTGCATGCCTTGTTGAATCAAATTTGAAAACAGTATATTGGTTGAATGCTTGGTAGACAAAGAACATTTGTTTGAACTTAACTGTGTCCAATCAAATAAAAAAAAAAAAAAACCAGTAGGGACAAATAAAGGTAGAATTAATTTCTACAATTTGAATGAGAAAATTAAAAGTAATTCTAGAGTACATATTTTCTTATTATGTGAATATTCATTTCACACTAATATCCTGAAGTTCATTATCTCATTTTCAGAATGGATGATTTTTATACCAGGATATTTTTCCCAAATCACCTAAATACAGAGTTATTTGATAATAGTTTTACTATGTACTTTAATAAAATTCACCCTTATGTATATATATTTTGGACTAGAAAATTAATATTAATGGTTTATTAAAAGTAGTAAAATTAAGCAGGTAAATATGCATATCTGTTAGTACCATAGTACTGATACGGGACTAATCAAGGAGATAGGATTAGAATCATTAGCTGGAGGCCACACTTGTCAATCAGACTACATAATCACTCCCCTTTTGGAAGTGGGTAAGAGGCTGGAGTGTCTGAGCTGGCCCTCATTTTGTGGCTTCTTGTGCCTGCTCTCCCACTTTTCGCTTGCTTTCCCCCTCGGTGCTCGCTGCTCTTCCACCCACTCTCTCTCTCTCGCTTGGCCTGCTCCCTGGAAACAATTGGTATAGAACTCCCTGTTTACTTTTTCTGATCCATTTTCCCTTGATAAAGCACTCCCATTCCTGTATATTTCTTTCACTTCCCAAATAAATCCTAACTTTAGCATGTCACCTGTCTCATTTGGGCTGGTGCTTAGACTTCTTATCTAAGTAAACAAAGAAAAAAAAAACCCAAAATATTAAATTTTGATTTGTGTCCTCTTATAATTAATACTATATAAGGCAATAATTCTGACTATATAATACACTGACTGTATAATAGATTACCCTAAATAAGTGACTTAATTCAGTATTTGTAGAGCACATTGATCTGTGGGTCAGTCATATAGGCTAAAATCAGGTTTCTGAGCCCAGGTGGGTGCCCTTATATACCTTAAACATCAAGTGTTTCAATGTGTGTTGGATTCCTGTGTCCTGACAATGGCCAGCTTGTTAGGGGTGACTGCCTCTAAGTTATAAGTCTGACCATAGTCTCCTGTTGAAGCAGAAGATCATGAGTGAGTTTGCTAAACAATATTAAAAAAGAAAAAACCCTCTGACATGCAAATTCTGAACCCCACACTGGACGTTTCCAACCCAGGCTAGTAGGCAGTGTAAGTCGTACGTAGGGGAGACCCTAGGGAAGGAGCTCAGCTTCCCTCTCTTCAGGGAGATGCCATGGAAGTCACATGGCACGTGGTGCAGATTCACTGCTATCCATCCTCTAAAGACATAACACATCCTAAGGGGATATTTCAGTCAGATTAATTTTGACTTAGTGAAAAATTTTATGAACTTTAAAACAATTTAAGAAAGTTTAATTAAAATTGGCCAGTTCTATGTAAAAAACTCACACGACTAAAGAGAAAGGAAATTTTTGTCATGTTAATTGCTATTATTAAGTTTTAAAAGTCACTTATTGGACATTTATTAAACATTTATGATCACATTGTGCTAGGTGTTGGGGAAAATGGCAACTAAGATAATTAAGGTGGTTTCTGCCTGTGCTGATTTTCAATGTCGGACCTATATATTGTCCTCATAGAACTTATAACACAAACATTCTTTCTTTAAAAAAAGATTTGTTTATTTATTTCAGAGGCAGAGTTACACAGAGAGAAGGAAAGACAGAGGGAGAGAGACAGAGAGCTCTTCTATTTGTTGTTTTACTCCCCAAATAGCCACAACAGCTGGAGCTGGGCCAGTCCAAATCTAGGAGCCAGGAGCTTCTTCCAGGTCACAAGGGCCCAAGGACTTGGGCCATCTTCCCCTGTTTTCCCGGGCACATTAGCATGGAACTGGATGGCAAGTGGAGCAGATGATACTTGAATGAGTGCCCATATAGGATGCCGGCTTCGCAGGGAGCGGCTTTACATGCTATGCCACAACGCCAACTCCTACAATATAGTAATACTGACAATATAAGTCAAGATTCTAAAAAATGCAGATTTAAAATTTATAGATTTTAAATATACAGATTTAAAAATACATAATAAATAGTTGTGGTTACCATTAGTCACCTGTCAGAAATTGGAATAAATTAAGAATAAGTGAATATGACACTCAAACCTAAACACTGATCATTCTCTTAGGAAAAAAGTATGAGCACCAATACAATTTACGAATTATGCATATATAAAGAATGTGATTCCTTAATATGAATTTCTAGCATAAACCACATGTTAAACTTGAAAATATGAACAATTATTTTTCTTTTCCCACAGAATTTGTCAGTCAATATCAATTGTATGTATGGTAATACCCATTATATAATCATTTACAATCTACAAATCACTTTCACACGTTTCTTTTATGATATTAAGAACTCTGAAACAGCAGAAACAAAAATTTAGACCCATTTAGAGATACATTTATTTAGAAACATTATCTACTGTATCATTATTCTTCTTTGTTAGAATAAAGACAAAAAATGACTTCTGGTAGGCAGCTTAATGTTCTGTTCTTTTCATAGTCTTTCTTGTCGCTCCCCCTCTTCGTGGAGGAACAACACAGGACCCTGCGCTGTTCTTTTGTCTGCTCGGCCCTCCCCGGGTTTGCTGCTGGCTCTTCCCGGGTTGGCTACCAACCCTTCCACCTCCGTGGAAGGGCAGTTCCCCCTGGCCGCATTCCCCACTTCCGCAGGGGAGCGGCACACCGCCGGCCGGTTCTCTCGGGGGCTGCACGGGTGTTCCTTCAGCTAGATGTTCCCCATAGATGTTCCTGGTGCATGCCGTCTCTCTCCTCCTTTATAGTCCTTCTCTGCCAATCCCAACTCGGCTGCCCACACGCCGAGTACGCTGCTCTCCAATCAGGAGCAAGTCCTACAGTTAATTGGTTGAACTGGAGGCAGCTGGGTAGAAGCTGTTTTCTCCTCTCCCAGCGCCATATTGTAGGAGAGCAGATGCATAGAATAAGTCTTAATTCCAGTAACTTAGTCTAGTCCGAGCTGCTCCCCACAGGAGAGCAGATGCATAGAATAAGTCTTAATTCCAGTAACTTAGTCTAGTCCAAGCTGCTCCCCACAGATCCCCCTTTCTTTTTATTTTTTAGCGTTGATACGCGCCTGTCTTCGGTGTCCCGCGGCACACACTCTGCTCTACTTGCTAGAGTTGCCACAGGCTCTTACAAGTCCTATCAATCAGGAAAACCGAATCCGGGTCCTCTCTTCGCCATGTTGTGAGGAGGTTTTTAGGCGCTGATGCGTGCCTGTGTTCGGTGCCCTGCAGCGCATGCTTTGCCCTGCCTGCAGGGGCTTACAAGCTCTATCAGGCAAACCGAATCCAAGCCTTCTCATTGCCGTATTGTGGGGGAGACTTATTAGTGTTGGTTTGTGCCTATCTTCGGTGACCTGCAGCTCATACTCTGGTCGAGCTGCTTGCTGGCGCTTACCGCCTTAAATCAGGCAGACCGAATCCAAGCTTAATATTGTTGTATTGTGGGGAAGCCTTACTGATGTTAATTCGTGCCTGTCTTCGGTGACCTGCGGCGCATAAGCTGCTAGCTGCCCGCAGGTGCTCATCGCCTCACTTGATTAGGCAGACCGAATCCAAGCTCTCACATTGCAGTGTTGTAGGGAGGCCTTTTTATTTCTCTATTTCTCTATCTCCGGGCATTCCTATTTCTCCCATTTTACTTCTATCTTCCAGCATTCCTATTTTTCTCACTTTAGTTCTAAACTTCTGTTTCTCTTATCCCTGCGGCTTCCCGGTGCCTCGCCCTGCCGGCAGCTTCACGGCTCCGCGCGGCTTCCCGGCGCCTCGCCCCGCCGGCGGGCTCCGCCCCGAGGCTGCTTCTCGGCGGCTCGCCCCGCGGCAGCTTCACGGCTCTGCGCGGCTTCCCGGCGCCTCGCCCCGCCGGCGGGTTCCCGGCTCTGCGCGCACGCTCCGCGGTCTCCACGCACTTCGCGCCCGCACCACGGCCTCGCGCCAACGCCCCGTGCTCTCTCTGCACGCGGCGGCTTCCGCGAATGTTTCCGCCACCACCGGCATTCAGTCCAAGTTCCCCGGACTAACCTGGCGAATCCTGGCGGCCCACGTCTCTGCCTCTGGTTCCAGATCTTCGCCTCTTGCTCCCCAGGGTGACTTGAAGAATTCCAAGATGGCTTGGCCTGCACTCGCGGCTTCATCCTCCCTAACATTTTTCTCTACCCGGCATGCTTCCCCAAGTTTTCTTCCAACAATATTCCTCCCTCATTTCTCCTGGCTTCTCCCCACAGTCCATATCCGAGTCCAAGTTTCCTCTAGGTTTCACTTTCACTTTCAACCTGCAGTCCGTATCTAAGTTTCTTCTTGCTTTCACTTTAAATCCTAACTTCTTTCCCACAGTCCATATCCGAGTCCAAGCCTCCTCCAGGTTTCACTTTCGCTTTCAATCTCCTAGCTTCCCCGCCATAGTCCGCATCCGAGTCTATGAAAGCTTTCACTTTCGCTTTCAATCCTAACTTCTTTCCCACAGTCCGTATCCGAGTCTATGCCTAGGCTTTCAATAGCTTCTGCCGGCACCTTTCTCATCCGGCTTTTCCCTAGGCTGTTTGCTAGTCTCTCTCTCCGATATTTTCCCAATTCTTCCCGTTTCTTCCCTCCTAAGTTTGCTATCCGTCCTAGGTTTCCTATCCGAGCTAGGTTTCCTATCCGAGCTAGGTTTCCTATCCGAGTCACGGCACCATTATGTCGCTCCCCCTCTTCGTGGAGGAACAACACAGGACCCTGCGCTGTTCTTTTGTCTGCTCGGCCCTCCCCGGGTTTGCTGCTGGCTCTTCCCGGGTTGGCTACCAACCCTTCCACCTCCGTGGAAGGGCAGTTCCCCCTGGCCGCATTCCCCACTTCCGCAGGGGAGCGGCACACCGCCGGCCGGTTCTCTCGGGGGCTGCACGGGTGTTCCTTCAGCTAGATGTTCCCCATAGATGTTCCTGGTGCATGCCGTCTCTCTCCTCCTTTATAGTCCTTCTCTGCCAATCCCAACTCGGCTGCCCACACGCCGAGTACGCTGCTCTCCAATCAGGAGCAAGTCCTACAGTTAATTGGTTGAACTGGAGGCAGCTGGGTAGAAGCTGTTTTCTCCTCTCCCAGCGCCATATTGTAGGAGAGCAGATGCATAGAATAAGTCTTAATTCCAGTAACTTAGTCTAGTCCGAGCTGCTCCCCACAGGAGAGCAGATGCATAGAATAAGTCTTAATTCCAGTAACTTAGTCTAGTCCAAGCTGCTCCCCACATTTCTGAAGTTATCTTCTGAAACAAATGGGATTCCTCATCATATATGGTTGCATACCATGCCATGTTCAGAATTCATAATAATTATTGTCATTAAAAATGGATAACCTAGGCCGGCGCCGCAGCTCACTAGGCTAATCCTCTGCCTAGCGGTGCCGGCACACCGGGTTCTAGTCCCGGTTGGGGCGCCGGATTCTGTCCCGGTTGCCCCTCTTCCAGGCCAGCTCTCTGCTGTGGCCAGGGAGTACAGTGGAGGATGGCCCAGGTGCTTGGGCCCTGCACCCCATGGGAGACCAGGAAAAGCACCTGGCTCCTGGCTCCTGCCATCGGATCAGCGTGGTGCGGCGGCCATTGGAGGGTGAACCAACGGCAAAGGAAGACCTTTCTCTCTGTCTCTCTCTCTCACTGTCCACTCTGCCTGTCAAAAAAAAAAAAAAAAAAAAAAAAAAAAAAAAAAAAAAAAGGATAACCTATGTTTTCTCCGGCATACTCTGAATTATAAAGGATACTTACAGTTTCAGTCTAGGTTGAAAAATTGTAGAAGGCAAAACTTCCTCAAAACTATGGAATTTAGGAAATGCTGTAACTTACCAAAGGTACTACAAAGGATCAATTCTTCTGGAAACAACACAGTTCATTAAGGTGGCGCTCTCTCTCACTATTATGGGTTCATGAGTAGTATGAAGTGTCTCTGAACAGTATTACTTTTTTTTTTTTCATATCAAGTGAGGTGCTAGATTCTGGTGTAGATATCACAACTGAAAGGTTTTTTGTTTCTTTGTTTCTTAAGGATGTATTTTTGGAGCCCGCACTGTAGCGCATTGGGTTAACGCCCTGGCCTGAAGCGCTGCTGGCATCCCATATGGGCACCGGTTCAAAACCCAGCTGCTCCACTTCCAATCCAGCTCTCTGCTATGGCCTGGGAAAGCAGTAGAAGATAGCCAAGTCCTTGGGCCCCAGCAACCACGTGGAAGACCCAGAAGAAGCTCCTGGCTCCTGGCTTCAGATCGGCGCAGCTCAGGCTGCTGCGGCCAACTGGGGAGTGAACCATCGGATGGAAGACCTCTCTCTCTCTGTGCCTCTCCTCTTTCAAATAATAAATACTTAAAAAAGGATGTATTTATTTATTCGAAAGGCAGAGTTACAGAGAGGCAGAGGCAGAGGCGGAGAAAGGGAAAGAAAGGTCTTTGATTTATTGGTTCACTCCCCAAATGGCTGCAGCAGCCGGAGGTGGGTCAATCTGAAGCCAGGAGACAGGAGGTGCTTCCAGGTTTCCCATGCGGGTGAAGGGAACCAAGGGCTTGGACCATCTTCTGCTGCTTTCCCAGACCATAGCAGAGAGCTGGGTCGGAAATGGAGCAGCTGTTACTTGAACCAGTGCGCATATGGGATCCTGGTAAGCAGGCGGTGGCTTTAAAGGCTATGCCACAGCACCAACCCAACAGATTAATTTTTTAAAGATTTATTTATTTTATTTGAGAGGCAGAGTTACAGAGAGGCAGAGGCAGAGAGAGAGAGAGAAGTCTTCCATCTGCTGGTTCACTCCTCAGATGGCTGCAACAGCCAGAGCTGTGCCGATCTGAAGCCAGGAGCCAGGAGCCTCTTTAGGGCCTCCAACATGGGTGCAGGGGCCCAAGGACTTAGATTATCTTGTACTGCTCTCACAGGCCATAGCAGAGAGCTGGATGGGAAGTAGAGCAGCTGGGACTCAAACCAGTGACCATATGGGATGCCAGCACTGCAGGTGGCAGCTTCACCTGCTATGCACAGGCCCCCAGATGAAATTTTCTGGCCTCTCAGGTCAAGGACATCGATATATGCATAAAATGAGCCACAATGGAAAGGTGGGAAAATTCCAGGAGTTTTTTGAAGGAAGCTGCATGCTCCAGTCTGAGGATCTGAGTAGAGAGAAGCCTGCCCCTTGCATTCAGTCCAGCAAAGGCACTTGTCTATAAGCAGAGCCAAATCTGTGTTCCTTCCTTCCAGAAGACACTCAAGGCCTGCTTGATTTGTACCAAAGAACGCCACAAAGAAGCTGGTGTTAAGGTAAAGAGAAAGAGAACAGGATTCTGTATTTAAAAGTAACTACATTTTCAACATCAGTGAAGGCCAGAATGAAAGCTGGGTGGGAGTGAAAGTTCGTGGACAGTTTAAATGGCAGTCGGGAAAATCTGGGAAGAAAACGGGACCCCAGAAGTGATGATGGAAAACAAGCTTTATTTTGCTGCATCACAAATACCATGTTTAATTATACCAGTTCCAAAGTAAAATTTTTCTTTATATCATTTTGAAAAGTTCATCATTACATATTTTTCCCTTATTGTTAGGTTTTTACATTTTTCATTTTAAATGGACACAATAAAATGTATGATTATTTTCTTTTGCCAAAAAATGTAGATTGGCTTCTATTATTCTGGTGGTGAATCTTTTTATGTACTTACTTCACTGCTATTCAAAACCTTGAAATTAACATATTTATCCAGGAAACTATACTTTAGATGTTTTGTTTTTAAACATCATGCCATGCTTTTATAAGTTCCATTTTATATGACTATTTTAAAATATACATTTTGCTTATGTGTAAAAGTATGATATTGGAAAAATTTTTTTTCCTCCTTACTTAATTGTACTATGAATGCTTTGAGGTTGTGCAAAAACTTGTAGCAATTTCTTATTGATCCTATTACAGTTAGTTCTTTTTCTATAATGATTTGTATGCACACAGAAAGCTTACTCTACAGTTTATTATTATATCTATTCAGATAAAACAAAGTGTTACATTCTGGGGTCATGTTTTGAACACTAAAAATATGAGATATTTTTTCAGATAATGTCATGTATCTAGAAACTAGAAATATCAATTAAAAATGTAGAAAGGTTATTATTCAAATAATGTATGTAGATTTTGTACACAGAAATAATAATGTCCTACATTCCTTTTTGGTCATATTTTAATTATTTATGTATCTTCAGTATTACTGCCTTTATAAGCATTATATAAAATTCATATTTATTAATATTTGAATATATTTATATATCCTGTATATTATATTAAATGGGGAAAAAGCCTTGTTTTGCTATTAAAATTTTTTCATCTATAAAATTAATATTTGTTTCACAAATATCATGGGTTTCACTTACAAAAAGAGATTGGAACAGAATAAAGAAGAAATTCTTTACAGTATATTAGAATTGTTACTATTGACACAGTTTTTAAATAAGTACAACCTTATTAGCCAGCAACTAACCAGACAAATCCTAACAAAGATAAATGATTCATACCTATTTTTGTTTGTGTTATGCTGTATAATAGATGGATGTCATGCTGCATTCATGTACTGTTAAATTTTAATTTCAATTAATGATCTTTACACTTTTATTTTATGCACACAAGGGATATTTTAGTTATTCATTTCCCTTCTAATTAACTTTTATTGTTGAATATATTCAGAATCAGGAAGTCATTAAATTCTAAACATTCACAGCTGAATTTATTTATGTCCTAATAAAATTAATTAGTACTTTGAACAAAGTATTCTGAAATTTTTACTTGACTGACCTAGTTTTATATATACACTCTCATATACGTGTCTGAGTTCCATATATACTCTTATATGCACACATTAACAATACTTCCCTAAACAAAATCCTGGACATATTGTCTGAGAATGGCTATTCAGAATATTGTCTATAATTCAATGGGGACTCATTTGCTGCTATTTACACCCATGTTAGGTGTTCTAAGGACATCAGCATTCCCTGAAAATATACCGTTCTTTTGCTCATCATGCCTCTGATTCTAAGTTTCTGGTGGAAAATTATTTCTCCCTCTCTTTTTTCCTCTTTAAATCTCTTTCCTTGAAATCCAGTTATAATAGCTTAAAATCCAGCTATACATTCTTTAGCTGTAAATGCTTGATACAAAAACACACACATTTGGGGGTGGTTCTGTGGCACAACTGGTAATGCCACTGCTTGCCGTGCCAGCACCCCAAATGTGTGTCAGTTGTAGTCCTTACTGCTTCACTTATGATCCAGCTACCTGCTAATGTTCCTAGGAAACCTCGGGCCCTTGCACCCAAGTGGGAGGCCAGGAAGAAGTTCTTGGCTCCTGGCTTTGCCCTGGCCCAGCTCCAGCTATTGCAGCCATCTGAGGAGTGAACCAACAGATGGAAGCCTCTCTCTGTCTCCCACTCTCTGCCTCTCCTCTCTGTAGCTCTGCCTTTCAAATAAATAAAATAAATCTTAAACAAAACACATTAATTTGGAGATTTGATAGCATAAACCTCTCAAGATTCTAAAATTCACCATAGAAAATAAAATATAGGTAGATGAAGGGCAGGTTATTTAAAAATCAAACTTATGAAACAGTTTAAATGAAACATGGTAAGACCTTGGCAATTTTTCTTCTCAAGAAGCAGGTTGATGGTTGAAAATCAATCCAAATGGAAATGATTGTTTTTTTCATTTTCAGGTTTATATGGTTTTTTTTTTTTCAAAATTGTTTCTTGAGCCTAAATTTGAATTTAGTGCCTCAAGAACTTATATTTGTGAAGACATTCCCAAGTGATTCTCATGCTCTTCTATCTTGAGGAAACAAAATTAGTAAATAGAAAATATATATACTCACTAACTGTTAATGAGCCTGTAAGTGAATTTCCAAAGATGCACTTCTGTACAATTTAGGCTACTAGAGGAGATTTTATATTCACTATTTCAAACATTGCTCACTTCATGTTTCACTTTTTGTTCTTTAAATACACAATTAATAGAGTTCCAGTTTCTTATGATGCAAAGTGAGGAGCAGGCATTGTGGCATCGCAGGTAAAGTAGCCGCCTGCAACTCCAGGATCCCGTATGGGCTCTGATTCAAGTCCCAGCTGTTCCATTTCTTATCCAGCTTGTCGTTAATGGCCTAGGAAAGCAGCAGAAGATGGTTGCAATGTTTGAGTCCCTGCCGCTGACACCGGAGACCAAGTTGGCCCTCCTGGCTCCTGGCGTTCACCTGGCCCAGTGCTGGTTATTGGGGCCATCTAGGGAATTTGAACCACTGTATGGAGATATTTCTCTGTCTCTATGTCTCTCTGTAACTCTAATTTTCAAAATAAATAAATACATCTTGAAAAAAAGATACAGAAATCACAGAGAGATAATTGCCTCTGAAATTTTGTATTCTAGATCAAGTATGTAGAAGGCAAAAACAATTAAAATATCATTTTCAATGCTCTTAAAAAGTCAAACTCATTAATTCCATGAATTTTTCAATGGATATTTCTTGACTTACTCCTAAAGTGTGCCTTCAATTTAGCACCATACACATGGTAAACCCTATTGAAATCGGAAAAGACCCCCTAAAATTTACACTAAAATGTGGCCCCTTGAAATTCCCTAGAAATGCTATCCGGGGTTCCACATGTGCTACCAGAATTTGGGGTGCCTTACGATTTTACCACGGGCTTATTACTAAATCCCCGATATTAATAAGCCCAAGAGGGTTCTTGCCTAATATTTAGAGAAGAATTCTAAATACCGGCACAGATAAACGAGGCAGCATGGTACATTTTAAGCTTTTATTTAGTGAGAAAGATGCATAGGAGAGTGAGAGCTTTATTTAGGGGAGAGAGGTGAATAGGGATTCATACCGAGCACCAGGAACCAGCCAAGTGGAAGAATGTCTAGGCCAGGAAGCCTAGAGCACATGGCCTTCGGGAGGCACAGGGCTACAGCAAGCCCTGTCCTGGCAAGAGGCCAGGGAAGAAGAGCCCGGCCAGGCACACTGTGCCCTAGGCTTTTAACCCACTCCAAAGGGGAGTGTTTAATTAACCTGATTGGCTGGTGGGCACCCCCGTGTGGCCAGGTAGGGGAATGAGGCCACACAGGGGCGTGGCAAAGGCGTGGGTCTTCCAGCTCACAAACCTAATTGATTTTAACCTATATGCCTGCCCACTTCACTGTGACAGTTATAAGGCTCCTACACCAGCCGTTTACAATGACATGGTAATTTCTACAAAATGAGATAAAGTACTGACCCAAAGGTGCAGCAATATCAAACCTAGAAGAGAGTTGCAGTTGCCAATCTTCCTTGCACACAAAATCATTTCAGTAATTGGAACTCACAGCAGTGAAATCACACTATCAGCATTTAGGACCCACACATGAGTGTCAGAGTTCCCAGGTGATTACAATGTGCAGCCAAAAACAAAATCTGCTGACTGAGGATAACAATTTGGAATACAGGATTTTCTTTTTTCTGATTGTTAATGGATGATGATAGCCAAATAATTTAAAAAGGTACAATCTACTGGGATTTTAGGGTCACTGTGTTTCTTAGGAAGAAAGGAAATTTTTGCATGGATTATGGATTTGAAATTTGAAAGACAATGGTAAATTTCAATGCAAGGCCAGCACCAAGGCTCACTAGGCTAATCCTCCGCCTTGCGGCTCCAGCACACCGGGTTCTAATCCCAGTCGGGGCACCAGATTCTGTCCCGGTTGCCCCTCTTCCAGGCCAGCTCTCTGCTGTGGCCAGGGAGTGCAGTGGAGGATGGCCCAAGTGCTTGGGCCCTGCACCCCATGGGAGACCAGGAGAAGTACCTGGCTCCTGCCATTGGATCAGCGTGGTGCGCCAGCCGTGGCGGCCATTGGAGGGTGAACCAAGGGCAAAGGAAGACCTTTCTCTCTGTCTCTCTCTCTCACTGTCCACTCTGCCTGTCCAAAAAAAAAAAAAAAAAAAAAAAAATTTTTTTTTTCAATGCAATAAAGGTAAGTTTAGGGTGGGAAATGGGAAAAATACAGAATCTGGTAAGTTACATTAAAATATTTAAATGTCTCAAAGATAGAGATTCTCCAATATTCACAGACTTAAGAAACCTTTAGGAGGCTTTGTAAAAAAATCTGAAATACTGGACTGCTTTGGAAAGAAATTGATTCCTTAGGTCTTAACTAGAAACCAAGAATTATCATTTTAATTAATTATATACTTATGTATTATTTTGGTATAGGTAGCATAACAGCAAATGTATAGAACAAGAGGAAAAAAAAGAATCAAGTACTCAGGAGTGTAAGGAGGAGGAAGAGATAGGGTAAACTTATTAACATGTACTAAATTAAAGAGTTAGACATGGCCGGCGCCGCGGCTCACTAGGCTAATCCTCTGCCTAGCGGCGCCGGCACACCGGGTTCTAGTCCCGGTTGGGGCGCTAGATTCTGTCCCGGTTGCCCCTCTTCCAGGCCAGCTCTCTGCTGTGGCCAGGGAGTGCAGTGGTGGATGGCCCAAGTGCTTGGGCCCTGCACCCCATGGGAGACCAGTAGAAGCACCTGGCTCCTGGCTCCTGCCATCGGATCAGCGCGGCGCGCCGGCCGTGGCGGCCATTGGAGGGTGAACCAATGGCAAAGGAAGACCTTTCTCTCTGTCTCTCTCTCTCACTGTCCACTCTGCCTGTCAAAAAAAAAAAAAAAAAAAAAAGAGTTAGACAGGAGTAAGACATGCTTGTGTTGTCTCTATTGCACAGTAGAATAACTATACATTGAGATAATTCCCTATATACTTTTCTTTACAAAATAAAAAGAAATATTTTGGATATTTTTACCACAAAGAAATGACAAATGTTTGAAGAAATAGTTATGTTTACCCAAATTGAGTGTTACACATTACGTATATAAATATGGATAATTTTTGTGTTAGTTAAAAATCACATATAAAATAACTTTGGGCAGATTTTTTAAAGGTAAAAATGTATTAAGGGGCTCAATGCTATGCTTAGGGATTCAATGCATCCATAGCTTTTGTAGCAACTGTGTAAGCAAAAGGAGAATTGGGTTCAATTGGTAGCAATTGAGATGGACAACATTTTACAATTAGATATTACCTTTTCAAAAATCTATTTAAATTTTGGATTTTGTTTTTAATATAAATTGGTCAGTTCTCCTAAAAAAGCAATGTAAGTTTAGTACTGCATTTTTTTTGAGTGTCATTTATTGTTTTTTACTGATTTTACTTTTATTGTAAACTATACCTGCAATCTTATATTTTTGTGTTAAGGTCAATTATTAATTGCACATAGGTCAATTTATCTGGCTGATTAGTAGATTTTGGCTTCTTGTATGTCAGTGGTCCTTATAATTTATGCAGTTGGCTGGACAGCTGCAGAAAAAGATATGCATTGTGCATTAACAAGCTTGAATTAGTTGTTATTCTGATAGTTTTATCTTATACAATAATAAGCAGGTATACTGCTAACTTGCATTTATTAGTTGTCTTCATTTAAATGAGAAATAAAATTTTTATCACACACCACAGATCATTCTAAGAGGTAATCTTTAATTAGATTTGAATTTTATTATTTTCCTTTCCTAGCTCCCATCTTGGTTCCTCAACAAGCATTTAATGTTCCAAATACTAGCCTTTAAATGCACAACATGTGATTTCAGCACTTATTTTTTGTAGACCAGTAATGATGAAAAAGTTATTAGATATCTCCTTTGTAAGAGGTAATTTTCATATAACTGATCTTTTATGTCATTTTAGTGTGAAAGAAGGGTAAACATACTAAAAAATTGAAAAATTTACCATAGCTATTTATTTTATAGTTAAGTCTTCTTTTTCCATCATCATTCCATATCTTTCCATGTCTAATTTAACTTTTTTTTACTTTCTAAGATTATGTGCTGGCTGTAATTTATTTTTACATTGGTTCACCTAATGCAGTCCACAAATTCTTGAATTATACTGACATACTTATCTTTGTGATTTCCCCATGCCTAATCCTCTTAGAAAGTTCACACCTTATTCAAGTCATCTACAGGGTGACTCTTTCACATTTTATTTTCATGAGTATAGTTTATTTCTTTGCCCTTATTATTACATTCTAGAACTGCCAGCCTCCAATTTTGCTGTAGACTTTCTGTCAATGCATTCTTCCCTTCACTTGTCTGAGCTTGCTGATGCATACTTTTTGAAGTGTATTTTCTTGGTTCCTTCATTCCCTTCCAATTCATGATCATTATCTCCTAAATTGCCTTCCACTATTACATTTTCAGCATATGAAATATAGGTAATGAAAAAAATGTTGCTAGCATTTGGTCATTCACTTTGAAACTTAGCGTCTTTAGAAAAGTTTTCTTCCCTTTTATAATTTAATAATTTATTTTAAAACTATGTGACTGGTAGTTCAAAATATGCTCAAATAGTTAAAAAGTGATCCATTTACTTGACAGCATGTCCCTATTCAGATGCCTAAACTAGCTGAAGTAATTATCTTATTTGGGATTTCATAGGAAAACTCCAATCTAGTTTAAGTAGCTCAGCATATCTTTATAAAAAGGATGTTTATTTCTATCAGTTTGCTTTGGCTAATGTTCCCATTCACTGTTAATTGCTTTATTTATAAATACCATTGTTTTTTATCAATAAGTGATATCAATTTTCAATATTTTTGTCCAAAGGTTATTTACTGTGATAACTATGTAGTTTAAAGGACAACACCACTCTGACACAACTGATATTGCTCTGAGTATCGAGAGTGACAGAGGAACAGCTAGATGTACATCTGTGTTGTTTAGAACAGTGAGACCAATTCTCTATTAACAACTGGATGTCAGACATCAAATTCCAGAAACTGGTGTGGCACTGAGAGTTGAACTGCCACCTACAGCAGCAGCAGCTTCCCATATCTAAGGTCTGGTTTGGGTCCCAGCTGCTTAGCTTATGATCCAGCTCACTGCCAATGCACTTGGGAAGGCGGTGGATGATGACTGAAGTACTTGGGCCTCTGCATGCATGCAAGAGACTCCGATGAAGATTCTGGCTCCTGGATTCAGCCTGGCCCAGCCCTAGCTGTTGCTGCCATTTGGGGAGTGAACTGGTGGATGGAAAATCTTTCTCTGTTTATCCCTATCCATCTGTAGCTCTGTCTTTCAAATTAATGAAGTAAATCTTAAAAAAAATGAATGTGCATACATATGTGTGTTAAAACCAAGCTTGATTTTTTTTTTTTTTTTTGACAGGCAGAGTTAGACAGTGAGAGAGAGAGAGACAGAGAGAAAAGTCTTCTTTTTCCGTTGGTTCATCCCCCCAAGTGGCCGCTGAGGCTGGCTGCGCTGATCTGAAGCCAGGAGCCAGGTGCTTCCTCCTGGTCTCCCATTGGGTACAGGGCCCAAGGACTTGGGCCATCCTCCCCTGCCTTGCCGGGCCACAGCAGAGAGCTGGACTGGACGAGGAGCAACAGGGACAGAATCCGGTGCACCAACTGGGACTAGAACCTGGGGTGTTGGCGCTGCAGGCGGAGGAGTAGCCAAGTGAGCCGCAGCGCCAACAAAACCAAGCTTAATTTATAAAATAAATATATTGGAAAAAATACTCATATAATTGCCTAACGTAATTTTTGTAATATTATTTCCTTCATATATTAAAAGAATAATGCTATTTTTAAAAGATTTATTTGTTTATATGAAAGAGTTACACAGAGGGAGGAGAGGCAGAGAGAGAGAGAGGTCTTCCATCTGCTGGTTCACTCCCCAATTGGCTGCAATGGCCGGAGCTGCACTGATCCGAAGCCAGGAGCCAGGAGCTTCCTGCTGCGCCACAGTAGAATGTAGAATGTAAGGAATTTTAAATATATAATTAAGAAACGAAAAAGATAAAGTAAGAAAAGCTATAGATCCAAACTTTCAGAAGCACATGGAATACAAGGAGGACAAATTATAAGTATTTACAATAAGTTATAAACAAGTGGGAATATATTCTAGTTTTAACAGGGTACTGCTATGTGATATTAAAGAGAGTACCTTTAAGGGCCAGCACTGTGGCGCAGTGGGTGTAACTCTGACTTTCAAATAAATAAATAAATCTAAAATTAAAAAAAGAGAGAAAGTACCTTTGATATCACATAATGCAAGAAAGTTTAGTCAGGTGGCATTGAAATAACAGGGAAGAAACAGAAGGAGGAGCGAGTGTAGGGAAAGGGGAGGACAGTCAAGACTCAGAGAAATCACGTATGAAAATATTAGTGTGAGGCCGGCGCCATGGCACACTTGGTTAATCCTCCGCTTGCGCTGCCGGCGTCCCATATGGGTGTTGGGTTCTAGTCCCTGTTGCTCCTCTTCCAGTCCAGCTCTCTGCTGTGGCCCGGAAGGGCAATGGAGGATGGCCCAAGTGCTTGGGCCCCTGCAACCGCATGGGAAATCAGGAGGAAGCACCTGGCTCCTGGCTTCAGGTTGGCTCAGCTCTGGCTGCAGCAGCCATTTGGGGGGGGTGAACCAGCAGAAGGAAGGCCTTTCTCTCTGTCTCTCTAATAAAAAAAATAAAATAAAAATATTAGTGTGAAGTCAGATAGAAAGGCTGAAGTACTATTGTCCTCAATGAATTTTCTTAAGTGTTTAATGCTAGAATAAACGGAAAGACTAACCAGGGTCCTGCAAGCTAAGTTGTCAAATGCCATGTTGGCATCCAATATCAGAGTGCCAGTTCAAGTTCTCACTTCTCCAGCTCTTATCCAGCTCTGTGATAATGTGACTGGGAAAGCAGTGAAGAATGGTCCAAGTAATTGGGTCCCTGCCACTCACATGGGAGACACAACTGGAGTTCTAGGCTCCGGGGTTTGGTCTGGACAAGGCCCCACTGTTGGAGCCTTTGGGGAGTCGTTGTGGAATAGATCTCTCTTCCCTTTCTTTCTGCTTATCTCTATCTGCTTTTCAAATATAATAAATAAATCTCAAATAATAGAAGAGCTATCCCCTTTCACTATGAGAAGCATCGTTACTATCTATAGTTAAATATTTATTTATAGTCTACTTCTTATATATGTAAAAATGTATTCAGTGATATGCTCAGATAATGACACCGTATTTGTTGAATTTAAACAAATGCATATACCTGCAAAATAACATTTCAGATTATTTTCTCATGATCCTTCTCAGTTAATCATCTGGTACAGACAGCACCTTTTTTTGAGAATTTTCTCCTAATAGTTTTATCTATTCTTGAACTTCATATAAATGGAATTACACAGTATTATACAGCATGACCTATTTCTTTTCTTAAGCAGAATTTCATCATGCCTGTGAGATCTGTCTTTAAATAAATTAGTAATACATAACTTTTGCTGTTATTGAGTAACAATATATTTATATTCAGTATCCTAAATTTGTTTATATGTTCTCTTTGTAAAGAACATTTGTATTATTTTCAGTTTGAGGAAGCTATGAAAAAGTTACTGCGATTATTTGTGTACAGGTCATTTTGTGGCATATTTCCTTAGTGAATATCTAGGAATAAAACTGTACTCGTTCAATATTCAATATGATAGTAAAAGTGAGAAGTTTTGTGTAAGTGATTCTACAATTTACTATTAGCAATACATGTGAGTGCATTGATTTGAAAGGCAAAGACACACACACACACACACACACACACATACATCTTTTATCTTCGAGTCTTCTGGTTCACTCCCCAGATGATCACAACAGCCCGGTCTGGAACAAAAGGAAACCAGAAGCCAGAACTCCATCCTGTTCTCCCAGGTGAGTAGCAAGGGCCCATGTATCAGCAGCTGATGGCCCAGCTGCTCCACTTCCATCTAGCTTCCTGCTAGTGCGGCTGGAACTTGGACAGGCACTCTCATGTGGGATGTCAGTGTTGCAAGTGGCAGCTTATCACGGTACCACTGGATATATTTTTTATCAAATACTTACAAATATTTTCTCCATTATTTTCTTATAAATTATTGTTTTCTTTGTCCTATAAGATCTCTTGGCTTTATTTTCAGAGTTATCAAACTACTACATTTATATGCAAAGTTCTTTTTGAAGTCAGTTTTCATAGAATGTGTTCTCTTTTTAATTTTTATTCAGCCTGTTAGGGTGAAGCTTTATTCACGGATTTTATACTTGTCTTCACTTGCAAACTATGAATTTATGATATGAATTTACAAACCACTGTATTTTCTTTTTTTAGAAAGGTTTAATTTATTTATTTGAAAGGCAGAGTTACAGAAAGGCAGAGAGAGAGAGAGAGTCTTCCATCCACTGGAACTCGAACCGACAACCGTATGGGATGCTGGCACTGTAGGCGGCGGCCTTATCCGCTATGCCACAGCACCGGTCCTGAGAACCACTGCATTTTCACCCCACACTCTTAACATTTTATATTTCATTATAATTTAGGTTGGACTCTGTGGGCCCTAATGTCTCTTTCTCAGCCAACACAAAAATTATAACAGACAATAGATGAAGACATGGTTGTGGTCAATTCCAATAAATGCTTTATTTACGGTTATTTATTTTCCCTCCCTGATTCAAAAATTTTTTGGAATCACTTTTTAAGAAATTTGGTTACAATGAAGCTAAAAATAATGTACTTGTTATTCAGGTGATTTAGGTCACTAAATAGTCTCACAATTAGAGTTAGCTTTGATATTGACCACAATGTAACCTTAGTAGGAGCCCAGCCTCTCTGTAAAGAACAGTATCTTTAGGGGCCTGCACTGTGGAGAAGCAGGTTAACGCCCTGGCCTGAAGCGCTGCCAGCATCCCATATGGGTGCTGGTTCTAGACCCGGCTGCTCCACTTCTGATCCAGCTCTCTGCCATGGCCTGGGAAAGCAGTGCAAGATGGCCCTGTACCCACGTGGGAGACCCGGAAGAAGCTCCTGGCTCCTGGCTTTGGATCAGCACAACTCTGTCCATTGTGGCCAACTGGAGAGTGAGCCATCAGATGGGAGACCTCTCTCTGTCTCTACCTCTCCTCTCTCTGTGTAACTCTGACTTTCAAATAAATAAAGAAACCTTTAAAGAAAAAAAAAAAAAGCAGTATCTTTAAAGCAGGGGTAGCCAGTTACATACTATCTGTTGGTCTGTAGGAGGAGCTAGAGACCATGTCCTGCCATCTGGGCAACCAATTATGTCTATAAAATGGAGATTCAATAAAAGCTCTGAACACAGGTTTGGGTGAGTCTTTGATTGTAATATTCCATGCATATTGTTATACCTTGAAGCCAGAATAATATGATCCTGACTCAGTAAGGCAAGGACAACTGGAAGCTCCAATTTTGAAACACTCCTAGATTCTGCCCTATGTGCTTTTTTTCCCTAGTTAATTTTTTAAAAAGATTTTTATTTATTTATTTGAAAGGCAGAATTAGAGAGAGAGAGAGAGAGAGAGAGAGAGAAGAGTCAGAGAATCTTCCATCCTTTGGTTCATGCTCCAGATGGCCACAGCAACTGCAACTGGACCAGACCTAAGCCAGAAGCCAGGACCTTCTTCTTGGCCTCCCACATAAGTGAAGGGGTGCAAGGACACCGTGTATCTTCCAGTGCTTTCTCAGGCCCATCAGCAGGGAGCTGGATCTGAAGCAGAGTAGCCAAGACTGTAACCCATGTGCATATGGGATTCAGGCCTCACAGACCTTGGCCTAACCTGCTATGCTACACTCCCAGTCTCTCCCTCATTAATTTTAATATGCATTTCTCTTTTTAATAACTGTTAACTCTGAATGTAATAGCTTTAAGTGAGTTTTGTGATTCTAGCAAATAATTAAATCCAAGACTGATTTTTGTAATCCCCCAAATCTTTAAATCATTTGTGCTCTTGTATAGACCATTCACTACAAACTGTATAGCTGACCTAATATTTTGTGTGGATATTTTTGTATGCATTCAATCTGTGATTACCTTGCTTAGGTTTTGCGGGGTTTTCATAACCCATTTATTTAGAGATGTATACATTGGCAACTATAGAACTTATGTACAGCACATTTGAAGACTTAGATCAATTAATAAAATCTTGTACATAATAAAGTTATTAGGATTTTACTTCTTCCCAAATTTTCCTATAGATCTGTCACCATCCCAGTCAAAATTCAAATAGACTTTCCTTAAGAACTGAGAAGTTGGGGCCAGTATTGTGGCATGACCGGATAGCTACAGACTACAAAGCTGGCATCCCATATGGGCATCAGTTGGTGGCCCAGCTGTTCAACTTCTGATCCAGCTCCCTGTTAATGGCTTAGGAAAACCAACAGTAGATGACTCAAGTGTTTGGACCCCTGCAACCCATGTGGGGCACCTGGATGAAACTCCTGGCTCCTGGCTTTGGCTTGGCCCACCTCTGGCCTTTGCTGTCATCTGGTGAGTGAACCAACAGATGAAAAATGTTTCTGTTTTTTCCTCTTCCTGTAATTCTGACTTTCAAAATTAGCAAATAAACCTTTGGAAAAGAATTGACTAGTTTGTTCTATGATTTTAATGGAAGTGCAGCATTCTTAAATATCTTAAAGAATATTAAAATATAAACAAGTTAAAAAAATAAAGGCACAGTTTAATCAGGAAAGGAAAAAGATGGCAGATGCATAGAAGTCATCAAGGATATCCACAAGGTTAAGCCAATATATGTCTATATAATTAATACATTTGTAGAAAATTTACATTATTGAAAATATTATGTCAGTTCTGAAATTATTAACTGCTTAATAAGTATTTTTAAAATATTTATTTATTTATTTGAAAGACAGAGCTAGAGAGAGACAGAGGCAGGGAGAGAGGGAGAAAAACAAAGAGATAGAGAGAGAGAGAGAGAGAGAGAGAGAATCTTCCATCCACTGGTTCACTCTCCAGAAGGCCGTAAGAGCAGCAGCTGTGTGGATCTGAAGCCAGGAGCCAGGAGCTTTTTCTGGGTTTCCTAGGTGGGTGAGAGGCTCAAGCACTTGAGTCATCTTCCACTGTTTCCCAGGCCATAGCAGAGAGCTGGATTGGAAGTGGAGTAGTTAGGTCTCGAACTGGTACCCATATAGGATGCTGGCACTGCAGATGGTGGTGTTACCCACTATGCCACAGTGCCAGGCCCAAGTATTTTAAAATTTGCAGAAAAGACCTGCGCTATGGCTCACTTGGCTAATCCTCCGCCTGCGGTGCCAGCACCCTGGGTTCTAGTCCCGGTTGGGGCGCTGGATTCTGTCTTGGTTGCTCCTCTTCCAGTCCAGCTCTCTGCTGTGGCCTGGGAGTGCAATGGAGGATGGCACAGGTCCTTGGGCCCTGCACCTGCATGGGAGACCAGGAGGAAGCACCTGGCTCCTGGCTTCGGATAGGCATAGCATGCCGGCTGCAACGCACCGGCCATAGTGGCCACTTGGGGGGTGAACCAACGGAAGGAAAACCTTTCTCTCTGTCTCTCTCTCTCACACTGTCTAACTCTGACTGTCAAAAAAATAAATAAATAAAAAATAAAAAAAATAAAATAAATTTGCAGATTAAAACATTGTTTTAAGGGCATCTACCAAAATTTCATAAAACAGCAATTCCAATTTTATACAGATAAAAGAAAAACAGAGACAATTACTATGTAATCCATTTTATTATTTGGCACAAAACCTGAAAAGGACAATAGGCAAAAACAATGTTACATAGCAAAGTTACTTATGGGCCCAAACATGGATATTGTCAATCAAAGATTAGTTAATGAAATAAATAAGTTGATATTAATTAAAAATGATAGTACATAGTAGCCATTCCTTCAAACCTAGTATAACCACCTTCTGCATCTTATATATTACATGGTACTCTTCACTAGAGAAGGAGAAATGTGCAATTGAAATACATTTAGGAGTTTTACTTTGTTGCATTTCTCAATATAGTGTCTTAGTCACTTCACAGGAATTTAAAGTTCAATAAATTCTCCACTTCTCAAAAGACAGAGACACAAGGGTGCATTCAGGCAAACAAATGGTATCAGGATACATTTCTCTATTGCTGTTTAAATCATGATCCTACATTGGAGACTATAGTGTTGCAGGGTCAAGTACAATTGTTTCCTATTTCCAATTTCTTGTGTTCTGGGCAAGTTACAATGTGATCTAAGGAGTTACTAAAGATAACATTAGGAAAAGCTGTGATTGTGTTTTTTGTATTCAAATCATGATACTTTGGAATCTTGTCTTATGAAAGAAAAGCATGGAGCATGGTTTACTGTGAACCCTAGAAAAACAATAAACATATGTTAGCAAAAATATGCTGAATTTGCTGTTTAGATAAAATGAGATATTGCCTAACAATTAAGGTAGATTAAGCAGCTGTTTCTTACTACATTGTGCTAATGTAGCTTTGAAATTGTAAGTTGTTGATGGGATATCAGAATGAGAAGAAAAATATCATTTCACATTTCTATAGCAGTTCATTTTATGATTATCATAAGAAACAAGTGCTTTCACATCTGGTAGTGACTAGAAATAAGAATGACAATCCAAGAAACTGTCTAAAATGAATGAATAGTAAAACATAAAAGAATTAGATTGTGTCAGTTAGCTTCTTCTGGTAAAATAAACCAGAGTCAACAAAGTTGTATGTGGAAATATTACAAGTATTAATTGTTAACAGTGATAGGCATATCACCATTCCATTTGAAATTAAACTATATAAATAATTAGCTGAAAATACAGAAACCTTTCTAACACAGAGACTAATGAGAATCTCCCACAATGTAAATTTAAAAAATTAGGCCTTATAAAGCTCAAATTTGGGTATTAAATATTAAATATTAAAATTTTAATGGAACAGATACTTTGTTCTTTTTTCATTTGTGTAACTATTTCTGTTAACTTCTATGAATGTCTAACAAGAATTCCTAAAATAAAAGTTTTGAAATTAAGAAAAGAAAAAGGCTTTGGAAAAAACAAGTGTGTTTTCTCACCAATGAACGGCCTCAAATTATTTTTTGTCTCATATCTGCAACTTTTCTTTCTCATTTCTTTTTGCAATATTCTTAGATTGTTGAAAAAGAGAATTAAAACTCTATTTCCCTTCATGAGTGTGTGTGTATATATATATATATATAATAAATGAAATTCCATACTCACATATATACATATACCTTCAAAATGCTTATTTTTGTTTGAAAATGGTAATGGGAATTCATTGTATAGAATGAGTATTTCATGCATATTTCTTTTTAAAATGTGGAGAATCAATGAGCATGCATGTGCGTGAATATGGGCAAATTCCTCTCATCAAATGCTCCATAATGTGATTAGGAAATGTGTTGTCTCAGAACTTGATAAGAATTCAAAAGTTTTGGTCTCCTTTTAGCCCTTTCCTTTTATTTTAAGGTTGAAATGAATTGTTTTAGGTGGTCATATTCTATTGTGCTGCATGTCATCATTCTTTTAGGGAAGTTCAGTAATATTAGGGTTTCTGTGTGGTGGGTGATGCATTATCTTTCCAGAAGAATATAATGAAGCATGAAGAAGAATGAAAAATCATTTTTCTTTAGGTTGCAAGGTAAACTAAGGACAGAACTCAATATCAATTTTTAAAAATTTGACATCTGGTTCTATGCTAGCCTGCATTCCTAATAATTTTCTATATCTGTGGTAGTCTTTTTTTTTTTTTTTTACATTTACTTGACATTTGTCAAATGCCTTCTAGTCTTTTTCTATTTTTTGGATGACCCTTCAGATCTAATGATAATAATAAGGAAATTGAAACTGTTAAATCAAATTAACTGAGTTTACTAGACTGAGTCTTCATTTTTTTGTCATAAATTTTACCCAAGATTATTAAAACTACCTAACTTCCTGTTTAACCTATTTAAAATGTTAGAATTACACTCATAAATTAATTCAGAATTCATAGTATTAGAGAGAATTATAGGTAAATTTTACATCATAATGGGGCCTTATTTCATTATTCTACCTTTTTAGATCTTAAAAGTGCTTTATAAAGTATTTTGCATTTTATTCCCATTTCACCTGAGCAGAGTGACATGAACAGTATCATTAAAACATGCTTATAGACAGATTAAGAAATATCAGGTTTTGGAAGCATGATTCATTTATGCTTCTTCTGGGGAGAATTATATAGTCTTGTTTATCAAAAGATAATAACTCAAATTTTGGTCATTATCAGAATACACTAAAGTGTAAAGAAGTACTGAGAACATACAATCCTTTTGTTTTTTTTTTTTTTTTTGAGTTTCACATGCAAAACTCAGATCAAGAGGACAAAGAGTTATTTAATGGCAGGAATTATATTTGAACTATTCTATAGTGCTAGAATCAGAAGTGCCAGGATAAAGATGAAGAGATTGCTAATGAAGTTTATTTAGCAAAAGAAAAAAGGGAGTTGGAAGACCTAGTTGGGAATTGTTTCTTTTTTTTAAGATTTTTTTAAAATTTTATTTAATGGATATAAATTTCCAAAGTACAGAATATGGATTACAATGGCTTCCCCCCCATAACGTCCCTCCAACCCACAACCCTCCCCTTTCCCACTCCCTCTCCCCTTCCATTCACATCAAGATTCATTTTCAATTCTCTTTATATACAGAAGATCAGTTTAGCATACATTAAGTAAAGATTTCAACAGTTTGCTCCCACACAGAAACATAAAGTGAAAAATACTGTTTGAGTACTAGTTATAGCATCAAATCTCAATGTACAGCACACTAAGGACAAAGATCCTACATGAGGAGTAAGTGCACAGTGACTCCTGTTGTTGACTTAACAAATTGACACTCTTGTTTATGGCCTCAGTAATCACCCTAGGCTCTTGTCATGAGCTGCCAAGGCTATGGAAGCCTTTTGAATTCACCGACTCTGATCATATTTAGACAAGGCCATGGTCAAAGTGGAAGTTCTCTCCTCCCTTCAGAGAAAGGTACCTCCTTCTTTGATGACCCATTCTTTCCACTGGGATCTCACTCGTGGAGATCTTTCATTTAGGTGTTTTTTTGTTTTTGTTTTTGTTTTTGTTTTTTGGCAGAGTGTCTTGGCCTTCCATGCCTGAAATACTCTCATGGGCTTTTCAGCCAGATCCACATGACTTAAGGGCTGATTCTGAGGCCAGAGTGCTGTTTTGGACATCTGCCATTCTATGGGTCTGCTGTGTATCTCACTTCCCATTTTTTTAATTTATTTATTTGAAAGGTAGAGTTATAGACATAGAGAGAGAGAGAGAGAGAGAGAGGTATTCCTTCCGCTGGTTCACCCTCCAAGTGGAAGCCAGGAGCCAGGTGCCTCCTCCTGGTCTCCGATGCAGGTGCAGGGGCCAAGCACTTGGGCCATCCTCCACTGCCTTCCCAAGCCACAGCAGATAGCTGGACAGGAAGAGGAGCAACCGGGACTAGAACCTGGTGCTCATATGTGATGCCGGCGTCGCAGGTGGAGGATTAGCCAAGCGAGCCACGGAGCAAGGCCCTGCATTGTTTCTTCCTCCTGGTCTCCCATGCAGGTGCAGGGCCCAAGGACCTGTGCCATCCTTCATTGCACTCCCAGGCTACAGCAGAGAGCTGGACTGGAAGAGGAGCAACCGGGACAGAATCTGGCACCCCAACCGGGACTAAAACCTGTGGTGGAAGACTATAGTTTACCTGAGAAACTTTACATATGAATCTAAAACAAAATATATTTAATGTTAAATAATACCCTGTGTTTATCACTATCAATAACCCCAAATGATTACATTTAGACAGGAAGGACAGATGTTATGAATTGAACTTAACCAGTGACAAAGACAGAAGAAGAGATATGTATATTTGCTCTTTCCTTTTTAACACAAAATAATAAATCTTTATAAAATGTAAAGCATATATCCTGTGGTCATTGACTTATAAGTGTTATATTCAGCTACCTTGATGTAATATATAACTCATTTCTTTCCTGATTTTGTGGGTCATTTGCATAATTCTGCTGAGCCCAGCTAGATTTGGCTCCACTTTACTGCTCTTACTTGGGAATGCTAGTGGTTTAGCTCAGGGCAGGTCACGCCACAGAAGATTGTATTTCCTCCAGATTCTCTCCTCTTTCAATCAGGACTGCCTGGCATGCTTTTCTGATGCTTGCAAATACTCCAGGAAAAGAAATTGATTTAGGCAGTTTTCCAAAATACTTTTAGAATCAAGTTTGCTCATCCACTGGCCAAAGCAAACCTTGCCACAAAGAGTAGAGAAACATGCTCTCACTTTTGGATAAATCACATTGCAAAAGTCCAACTCTAACAGGAATTCTTACTATATTATCAATTGATATACTATAACAAACTTTTTCTGGAGATAGCTATTTAAAATATATATGGAGGGGCTGGTGCTTTAGCATAGTGGGTGAAGCCACTGCCTACAGTGCCAGCATCCCATATGGGTGTTTGTTCAAGTCCCAGCTCCTCCATTTCCAATCCAGCTCTCTGCCATGGTCTGGGAAAGCAGCAGAAGGTGGCCCAAGTCTTTGGGCCCCTGCACCTTCATAGTAGACCCAGAAGAAGCTCCTGGCTCTTGGCTTCAGATCGGCACAGCTCCAGCCATTGCGGCCATCTGGAGAGTGAAACAGTTGATGGAAGACCTCTCTTTTTCTGTGTCTCTTTCTCTCTGTAACTCTGCTTTCTAATAAATAAATAAATAAATCTTTAAAAAATAAAATATATACAGAATCTCAGACAGCTATTCAAAAATCATTGGAATTGCAGGAAAAGTTTGTAAAAGTGGCTTCTATGTTACATAGAAATGGGAGAGAAATATAGTTGCAATATGTTGAGACAGCAGATTGATGACTGTGAAGGTCAGGGTAGACTATGATTTTAGAATATCCTTGACATGGAATTATATGAATAAAGATTGGATGATAAAGGTCTTCAAGTTTCATTTTAATTATAGTGTGATATGTAAAGATAAGTTGTATCTTTGATTCTAAAATATTACCTACATTGATGTTTACTAAAGCTTAAAAGATGGGATGTAGGATACAAAAAAGACAAGATATTTTTCAAGTGACTGTACCTTAATTTTATGTAGCTCCATGCTTCATCTCTTCCTATAGTGGCAAAATATAAATTTGCATTGCTTTTGCTAATTTTGGACTATAACAAGAAAATAAATAAAAATAAATAAGTAAATACATAAATAAAACTTACAATACATAAAAAAGAATGGCAAAAATCTTACTTATATTCAATGCTTTTACTCATGTCAGCTTTTATTGTTGTTATTTGTTTATGGTATAGAGAAAATATATAAATGTGCGTATATATATAGATATATATATAATCCTCACTCTTTGCATATATACCTATATACACACACATGTAAAATCGTCACTCTTTACATATATATACATATAATATGTATATACACACACGTGTGTATGAGTGTACACATACTGAGCCATTCATTAGGTGTTCAGAAAACGTAAAAATCTTATAATCTGTGTTACTAATAGCCAATCAGAATTGTCTGATAAATGTTTTTGTGAGTGTAATTTTTGAGTAAAATGAAGGGTAAAAGGGTAAAAGTCTACTTAGTTTTACTAGCCTGCATCTCACTTTATGGGAGGCCAGGAAGAAAGAATAAACTAGAAAATTACTAAAGGAAAATGGAGCCTTGAGAATTCTTGCAGAAATTTAGGAAATATGACTTGGTTTTATTTGACTTCATTTTATTTGCCATTCTTGAGAGGAATATCACTAGCGAATATAAAGCCTGCATCGTTTTTTTGTTGTTTGTTTGCTTGCTTTTAAAAGCAGATTCGGTCTCACTAAGGAATTGTACCCTTTGCCTACTCATGGAAGACTCCTGACCAGTCCTTTCACAGCAAGAGGTAATAAAAGTCAAATAAAAACTTTTATTTTCCAGCTGTTTTTCTGGTTCTAGCTCCACAGCCACCTGGATGCCTAAAATTTAGTACTTTTAGAACTCTAAAATGTATCTACACACAAAAACCATTTGAATGAAAGATGTAGACTTGACTGCATAATTTTATGGGAGTAAGAGTGAAAAGTTCATATCAAGTCCATTATAACATATTACTTTAAAAACACAACTTTGGTATTTTGGATTCTAATTTCCTTTTGAATCACTTTCATACTGATGGATTTTCTTTCTGTTAGCTTTCTAAATACTTTTTTTTTTTTCACCTGTCTCTTCTCAGCTCTTCAACACTGGAAAGAACATAACCAAAAAGCAATTTCTCAGAACTTTAATGTATACTTTAACATTTGAATCTATTCTAATTCATACCCTCAAACTTTTATAATATGTATGTTAATCAGGAAACTCAGATAAACAATAGATCTTTTGATTACTGAGAATCATTTTTTTAAGATTTTATTTATTTATTTATTTGAGAGGTAGAGAGGAAGAGACAGAGAAATGGGTCTTCCATCCACTGGTCCATTTCCCAAATGACCACAACAGCTGGAGCTGAGCCGATTTGAAGTCAGGAGCTTCCTTGGCTCTCCCTTGCAGGTGCAGTGGCCCAAGCACTTGGCCATCTTCTACTGCTTTCCCAGGCCTTAGCAGAGAGCTGGGTGAGAAGCAGAGCAGCTGGGACACAACTGGAGGCCATACTGGATTCTGGCGTCACAGGCAGAGGCTTAGCCCACTGTGCCACAGTGCTGGCTCAAGAGATTCACATTTTTTAATTACTTTGGAAAAGAAATCACTCAACGATAGTCCTGTGTGCCAAATCTTATTCTTCATCCACTTTAGTAAGTGAAATCTTATTGGAATACAAGAATAGCTATTCACTTGCTTTTTACCTACATTTTCTTTTATGTTAAGTAATAGAGTTAAGTAACTGAGGCACAGATCTTATGGATCACAAGGCTGAAGATATTTACTATTTTGCCCTTCACAGAAAGAATTCCCTGGGATTTTTTTTTCTGGTACAGTGGTTAAGCTGCTGCTTGGGACACCTGAAATTCATATTGGAGTGTTTGGACTTAAGTCCTAGTCTCTGCTTCAGATTTAGCTTCCTTCTAATGTACATCCTGGGAAGCAGCAGGTGATGGCTCAATACTTGAGTTCCTATCACTCATGTGGGAGACCAGGATTGAGTTCCTAGTTCTTGTCTTGGCAAATATTTGAGAAGAGAAACAATGAATGTGAAATATCTCTGTTTCTTTCTTTCACTCTTTCACTTGTAATAAATACATGAATATAAATTAAAAATAATTTACTAACCTCTAACTTAGAAGATTGATTAGGACCATAAAATAAGTTATTTGATTTTTTATCTAGCACTTATATAATAAATGGTCCTATCTATTTTGACTGGAAAGTGCAAAAAATATATTTACAACCTATATACCATTCCCTTTTATGAATCTAAGAACTAATTAAGGACACCGAGAGCAAGTCCCTTTCTATTCTTCACAGCTTAGGTATCAAACAAGAAGGTGATACTAAATTTGAATACTAGTTTGTTTCAAATAATAAAATGCAGTTTTTCCTGAAGACATGATCTTATAATTGATTCTACATTTTAGTAATATAAATTAAAATTATAAGTAAGAAAACATGAAATAGCTTAGACCAGAAAGAGTTAGTAAGTTCATTTTTTCTAGTTTTAAGAGATTTTGATTACAAGTAGCAGAACTATAGTGAAAATTAAAATGTTAGGCTAAAGTCAGATATCAGAGACCAGAAATGAATTCTTATTTCTATTTTAGGCAAGAAACTAACATTAACAATCGCTGTGTGAATGAGCATTCATTTATCAGGAAAAGTCATTTAGCTTATTTTATTCAACACTTGGTTCTGTATTTTTAGAACAGCCAAGAATAATATTCTTCCTTCGGTCTATGAAAAAGACAATTTTAACAGGCTACAAAATTCAGAAGGTGATGAACACCATTATTAACAACTTCTAAAATTTTATGAGACAATAATTGCTCTGATCATGGATTCTCTGATTCCATCATTCATTGATAGTAGGAAGCTGGTAAAATGGAACTAATTGAAGCCTAGCAGGTCAAATCTTTAATATGTTACAATTTGACTATTTCATGCAGTGACATAGTAACTGGAAAATAAATACTTTATCAAGAAGGAAAAGGGTGTATTGCCCATTACGGTTATTGTATGACAATTTAACTCTTTGAGAGTTACAATGCATATGTAGAAGATGTGTCCTCTACATAAAATTTAAATATATTTATAAAATAATTAGAATCAGTAATTGGGATATTTTATTTTAATAGCAATCAGTAAATGGCTTTTATGCATATATTGTTAATCAGCAGAAGCTCTTCTTAATTAGAGGTTGTATCAGACTTTTCAGTAGAGCTGAAATCTCAAAAGCACCATTGCTCTGACTTATTTTTGCATTTGAAGATGGATGGAAATTCACCCTGCCCCACAGGCAGACCTATTCTTATTTCAACTGGTTAAAGAGGAATGTGCAAGTCTCTTTCTTCATTAGAGACATTTTTTATTTTGAATGCTCATTTTGTGTCGTTATTATTACTATTATTTTATAATAGATAACCCATAGATATTAAATACTCAGAAACATTTGTGAGTTCTATGTGCTATTTTATGTAATATAACTAAGGGCAATTTATTCATTTTGGGAGGATTTCAGATATCTAGAAATGTCACCTAAAATCCTTCAGCTCTAACAGAAATTCCACTGAAGTGTAAATTCATGTGAAAGACTTGGGGATAAACAAAAGTTGACTATAAATGGAAAGAGGCAAGGGAAGGGCTATAGATAGGGCCAGAACAGAGAGAGTTTTCTTATGGGAGATAAATTCAAAGTTAATCTTCTTGGAGAGGAGTTATGTCACAGTGAGTGTCAGTTTGAGTGCTGATTGTTCTGCTTTCAATCCAGCTGTCTGCTAACTTGCAGGAGAAGGCAGTAGAAGATGGCCCAAGTTCCAACATGAGACACCCAAATGGACTTCCAGTCTCCTAGATTTGGCCTGGCTCAACCCAGGCCACTGTAGTCATTTGGGAAGTGAACCACTCTTTGGAAGATCTCTCTCTCCTTTCTCTCTCTCTTTCTCTCTTTCACTGTCACTCCACTTTTTCAACAAATAAATTAATCTATTTTTTTTAAAAGTTAAATCACTTGAAGTAATTAAAGTTATCCTATTTGAGACACCAATTTGAAGGTATGTTTCAATTTATAAGTGTTGGTATTTCTATATGAAAAAGTGGGTAGACAGATGACAGACAAGTAGAAACAGACATAAATCATTCATATATTAGTGTATGAGGGTTAGGTGATTACATGTGTATTTAATCCTTTTTATATGCTTCTAATTCAGCATATGCTACTAAATTTCTAATTATTCATTTGTTTTGGGGACAAATCAAAAAGGTCATTCACTTTTACTACCTAAGTATTTTTAAAGAGAGAGACCTAAGTGAAAAATATCTTAGTGGACAACTGTAGTAGAAATTAATGCTTAGATAATGCAAAATACATTACATTTCTCCTTCCATTATAGTACCTGGAAAGATAACTCTTCTAGCTTATAGAATGTTTGAAATTAAAAATAATATTAGCCAAAAATTGCTCTCAATCTGTATTTTATATCTGGTGTGTGTGTGTGTGTATGTGTGTGTGCACAAGCTGTTGAAATCTTGGTATAGAGTTGGCCTTCTGTATATAAAGTTGATTAAAAATGAACCTTAATGAAGAATGGGATGGGAGAAAGAGTAGGAGATGGGATGGAAGTGGGAGTGGGAATGAGAGGACAGGAATAGGGGGAAGAACTATTATATTACTAAGAGCTGTACCTATGAAATTTGTATTCATTAAATAAAAGCCTTCCAAAAAAGAATAATATTAGCCTATAAATTTGGACTTAGAAAAGACATTTCTGGGACAAGTGGATATATGCTCTTGTAATGAAAAAGTAGTTCAAAAGGATATTGAATTCAGAAACTTGAAACTGAGCTTAAAGCCAAAATCTTAAAACAAAACTTTGAAAACCTAACACAAAGATGATGTATACATGGAGCATATACAACTCCAGATAAAGTGATCAAAATTAGAATAAATTTAAAGAACAATAATATTCAAAAGGTTGCATACATTATTTTAAATAAAATATCAAAATTTTATGTTGGTTCAATTTTAATTTTTGTATATTTTTCTATAACATAAAAGTAACTGTTGTATAATATAAAGTATGAATTTATAAGTACAAGAACATTCATAAACTATTTCAGATATCATTTTCAAGGGAAATGATCAATACAGAATAAGAAAAAAAGGAAAAGAGAGGTTGGAGTGTGTATGGGAAGAAGGGTTGAGTGGGAAGTATAAGTATGCTCCTAAATTTGTATATACGAAATACTTGAAATTTGTTGACCTTATATAAATACAAATTATTTTAAAAGCTTTCTAAAATGCAATAAGATAATACTTGGCAAAAAAAAAATAAAGTGATTTTTTTGGCAGGTAGAAAAAACCAATTAGGTTTTAAGAAATCACTATTGGCTGGCGCTGCGGCTCACTAGGCTAATCCTCCACCCGCAGCGCCGGTACCCCAGGTTCTAGTCCCAGTTGGGGTACTGGGTTCTGTTCCGGATGCTCCTCTTCCACTTCAACTCTCTGCTGTGGCCCTGGAGTGCAGTGGAGGATGGCCCAAGTACTTGGGCCCTGCACCCGCATGGGAGACCAGGAGTAAGCACCTGGCTCCTGGCTTCAGATCAGTGCAGTGTGCCAGCCATAGTGGCCATTTTGGGGGTGAACCAACGGAAGGAAGACCTTTCTCTCTCTCTGTCTCTATCTCTCTCACTGTCTAACTCTGCCTATCAAAAAAAAAAAAAAAAAAAGAAAAGAAAAGAAATCACTACTGGAATTCTACCATATTAAAATTATTAGTGAATCCATCATGCATGAATATAGAAGCTCTCATATCTATCATAAATTTATTGCATGTCATTTATTCCAAGAAAAAGATGATGTGAGACAGACACATCTTTGATCTGCCTGCTCCTAAGAATGCCATCTCTCACTGCAGTCTATCATATCCTTAGATGCCAGGAGCTGAGTCTGTGATGTGCAGTTTACCAGCATGTTCGACAAGAGTAGGAGTATGTTAGTAAACAGTAACAATTTCTATCACAGTTCTAATTCTCAGGGGCTGGCTTGTGGCATCCAAACTCACGAGAGAGATGTAAAGTAGCATACAAATCTTAGCTCTGATAGCATATTGCCAAAAGTACTCTAATCACAATTTAAACATTGAATGAAACCATTGTATACTATCCTAGTGAATTCTAATGAATCTGATGACTCTGTATCACAAAGGAAACATAACTGTCTCCAGTTCTTGGAAAAGGATGTCATTGACAGATATCCTTTTTGGAACAATTTATTTCTTTTGGTAGATTTGAACATTCAGTCAGGTGGCCAGTAAAATTTAGCTGGTCTAATAAATACTGTGTATCTTTAGATAACCTTATATTTTCCCTTTTGAATCATTTAAAAATGACATTTTTATTTCAAAAAAAACATATTATTAGCTTGATTTTTTAAAAGTTCATATTTTTATTTTCTCAGTTTTGGGGGTCATTTACTATACTCTGTATACTCTCAGGAAAAAAGTTCATTAAAAACAGTCCTATCAGAAGATTTAGCATTACTTTTTTCATATAAGTATTTTCAGAACCATTAGCTTTTCAATCACATTATTTAATTTTAAATTATAATGATAGGAAAAATAACATTAAAGGAATACACTCACTTTCTAAAATAAAACTTCAGTAATACTAGTCTTGAATATGAAACTGACAAAAAGCATCTTCTTCAATTTGCTATTAAATACTATCATTACACACATCTTCATCTCTAGAATTATTCATTTAAAATCTCAAGACATCATCTTTCACTTCGGATATCAATTTTGGTGCCAATAAAATATTCTAAGAATATATTTCTTTCAAAGAAAAGGCAAATATTACATCTTCTACTTCAATTTAGAATAACTCAAAAGGAAAATGAAATAGATTTTAAAGGATTGATGATTTAAAGGATATATCAAATACTTTCTAGTCTGTTGATTTTAATAATTCACAGCTTTTCCCCAAGCTATCATTCAAATAATGTAGCATAAGTTTCAGAATATCAATTTTTTCTATCTGTTCATATTTTCTATTTAATAATACCATTAAAATTATTTAATCATATAAAAAGGAAGAACTATAAAGTGTTGGGTTGTACTCTATATATTATTTATATATGTGTGTACATGCATATATATGTTTAATGCTTCCTAAGAATGGTAATTTGCTATTAAAATAATTCAACATCTGGATTCTGTTCTTATCAAACTTCTTCAATTTTAAGGCCATATTGATTACATTTATCATATATCTGTATCAATTATGCCATCAAGCAAGAGAATTTTTTAAGACAGTTGGACCAGATATATATATATATATATATATATATATATATATATATAGCTTTTGGCTGTCTTTTAACCTATCTCAAAACCACATTCCTAATGATGAAATAATGACATTATTCAGTTCTCTGAAAAGCATCTCCCTACAACTATCTATCTTGTTCTTATAAAGTGAAGAGGATCTTATTAATTACTTGAGACTGTTTATCTCAAAGCACTAAAGTTTTTTTGTGTTCTCTGTGTATGTGTGTGTGTAAACTATGTGTCACTAACAGATTTTTCCTAGAGGAAAATGATTTAAAAAGTGAATTATTCATTAAAATGCTCCTATGCAAAAACTGAAATCTATAACACATAGCAAAATAACACATCGTAAAAATAGTTTAGTAAGAAATAAGAAATAATGGGGAACTATATATATAGTATGTAAATTAAGGTATATGTATGTGTGTATATATATGTATGTATCAAGGTAGTATATACAGATTTGTTGTCTATCAAAATATTTTAATCAATATATAAAATTTTTAATAGAAGTTAAAAAACTATTTCTCCACTTCAACATGTGGCCTGCAATTGGGCTTAAAATATGCTAATTTATTTGATATCCATGTAAATGGAGTGGACATTTAAAACCCTCCACTCCTCAGTTCTAGTCAGCTAAGTAAAGAGAATTTCACCTGGGGACCAAAATATTAACTATAATGAAGACCACTATTTAAGAATTTTTCTCTACCTAGTATATAAAATACATTGAAATGAATCTTAACGAACTACAGTAATTTTGCTAAATTCTTAGTCTGAGAATATTTTTAAGAACTGCCAGTCTAATTGGTTGTTACAAGATTTTTCCAATCATTAGCTTAGTCACTTTAGTTTCATGTAAAATACATATCTGCCAGGAGTGGAACAAAGTTTTAGACTTTATTTTTAAATAAAAGAATATATTTCCATTTTGTTATCTGTTAGGGTATTACAGAAAAGAGGCAGAGGTTAAACTTTTCTACAGATGACTCTAAGATATTGATCCAGAGTAAAAGTTTGATTCTTCCTAAAAAACAATTCAACTGTTTTGAACTTAAAATTTAAAATTACTTCAGCCCATTTATTTTCAAGACACTGTATATATATTCTTTAAATCATATTTTTCATATTAATCTTTTTAAAATATCTTTAAAGATTTATTTATGTATTTGAAAGTCAGAGTTCCTCAGAGAGAAGGAGAGGCAGAGAGAGAAAGCCAGATCTTCCATCCGCTGGTTCACTCCCCAGATGGCCGAAACAGCCGGAGGTGCGCCAATCTGAAGCCAGGAGCCAGGAGCTTCCTCTGGGTCTCCCATGCAGATGCAGGGGCCCAAGGCCTTGGGCCATCTACTATTGCTTTCCCAGGCTGTAGCAGAGAGCTGGTTTGGAAGAGGAGCAACTGGGTCTTGAACTGGTGCCAGTATGGGATGCTGGCACTGTAGGTGGCAGCTTTACCTCCTACGCCAGAACGCTGGCCCCCATATTAATCTATAAGCATCTTGACTATAGACTAATTACTTCATAACCTTCAGTTCTTATTGTATAACTATTTCTTATCTCCACTTCCTTCTTATTAAAATTTCCACATTTTTAAAAACATCACTGTGTTATTGTTCTCATAACAGCTTGTCTCCCTTTCCTAAGAAGAAACAAACACTTGTTTCTCATGTTTTCTAAATGTTTTTATTATAATTTTTATTATTCCCTTTCATTGCAATTTTAGTAATAGGGGCTCAGTTCAGAAATAGAAAATTCTGCATTATCCAGCATATTAGATGAAAATATGACCAAATAGGAAGAAGAGAGATATTAATACATAAAACTTAATCATATTTTTGCCAGTTTGGGGAAGATAGGACAAAGAAAATAATCACAAATATGAGAAATCTAATACTCTGCTACATATCTGTGCATATTCACAAGTAAGGGAGGGAATGGTTACTTGAATTTCATCTTTGCTTCTCATGTTAGGGGGGCAAACTAAAATTCTAAAATGAAAGTATTTTGGAAAGTTGATACTCTACCTTGACTAAACATGAACTGTTTTCTTTAGTATTTAAGGAGTTTGCACCTTTCTAAAATATATCATGAGAAAAGTGAATTTGGACTTCTACCACAAAACATACACACACACGAAAAGGAAGTAGTGAATTGATCATAGACCTAAAATTAAGTTGAAATTAAAATTAATTTAACTAAATTTTAAAAATGAAAATATAGACATAAACCTGAAAGTGCTTGAGTGAAGTTGCTATTTTTTGATATGGCATTAAAAGCACAAATAAAAATGAGAAAATAGACTAACCAGACTACATTGAAACTAGATATTATTTTGCTGCAAATGATATTATCAGCAAAGCAAAAAGCAAGCAGAATGAGAGAAAATACTTGAAAATAGCATCTAGTAAGATGCTTGTTTCTACAAGATGCAAGGAAATTCTTAAGACTCAACGATATTTGCTCCTTTGTTAAAGATAAGTTAGTTGTAGATGCAGGGATTGATCCATTGGTCTACACATCTATTTTTGTGCCAGTACCAGGCTGTTTTGATTATAACTGCCCTGTAGTATCTCTTAAGACCTGGTATTGTGATGCTTCCAGTTTTGCTTATATTATTTAGAATTGCTTTAGCTATTTGGCTATTTGGCTCCTTTGAGTCTCCATAGGAATTTAGCATCATTTTTTCTAGATCTGAGAAGAATGTTGTTGCTATTTTGATTAGGATCACATTGAATCTATAAATTGCTTTCAGTAGTATAGACATTTTGATGATCTTGATTCTTCCAATCCATGAACATGGAAGATTTTTCAAGTTTTTTGTGTCTTCTATTTCTTTCTTCAATGTTTTGCAATTTTCATTATAGAGCTCTTTGATGTCCTTAGTTAAATTTATTCCAAATAATCAATCCCTGGAGCCAAGACAGTCTCTTCAACAAATGGGGCTAGGAGAAATGGATCTCCATGTGCAGAACTCTGAAACAAGACTCCTACATTACACCTTACGCAAAAAGACACTCAAAATGGATCAGAGACCTAAATCTACAAAGTGATATCATCAAAGTACTAGAGAACATTGGGAAAACTCTGCAAGACATTGGTATAGGGAAAGATTTCTTGTAAAGACCCAAGAAGTACAGGCAATTAAAGACAAAATTGACAAATGGAATTATATCAAACTGAAAAGCTTCTGTACTGCAAAAGAAACACTCAGCAAAATGAAGAGGCAACCAACAGAATGGGAGAAAATATTTGCAAACTATGCAACTGATAAAGGATTAAATTTCAGAATCTATAAAGAGCTCAAGAAACTCAATAAGAAACAAAAAATCAGTTAAGAAATCAGCAAAGGACTTGAACAGGCAGTTTTCAAGTGGGGAAATTCAAATTACCAACAGACACACAAAAATATATTCAGGATAGCTAGCTATCAGGGTAATGCAAATCAAAACCACAATGAGGTTTCTTTTTTTTTTTTTAAGATTTTATTTATTTATTTGAGAGGTAGAGTTACAGACAGTGAGAGGAAGAGATAGAGAGAAAGGTCTTCCTTCCATTGGTTCACTCTCCAAATGGCCGCAAAGGCCTTAGCAGCGCCAATCCGGAGCCAGGAACCAGGAGCTTCTTCCAGGTCTCCCTCATGGGTGTAGGGACCCAAGCACTTGGGCCATCTACTACTGCTTTCCCAGGCCATAGTAGAGAGCTAGATTGGAAGAGGAGCAGCCGGGACTAGAACCGATGCCCATTTGGGATGCTGGCACTGCAGGTGGAGGATTGAGCTACTGTGCCACAGTGCCAGCCCCAATACTGAGGTTTCACCTCACCCCCATTAGAATGGTTCTCATATAGAGTTCAATAAACAGAAAATGCTGGCGAGGATGTCTGGAGAATTGTACCCTAATCCACTATTGGTGGGATTGTAAACTGTTACAGTCACTGTGGAGAACAGTATGGAGATACCTCAGAAATCTGAATATAGACCTACCATATGACCCAGCCATCCCACTCCTGGGAATTTATCTAAAGGAAATGAAATCAGCATATGAAAGAGTTACTGTACCCATATGTTCATTTCAGCTCAATTTACTATAGCTAAGATATGGAGTCAACCCAGATGTCCATCAACTGAAGACTGGAAAAAAGATTTATGGTATATATACACTATTTAATACTACAAAGCAGTTAAAAAAAGAGGAAATCCTGTCATTTAAAACAAAATGAATGCAACTGGAGACCATTATACTTAATGAAATAAGCCAGTTGCAAAAAGACAAATATCATATGGTCTCTCTGATCTGTGGTTACTGATAGAGTACCTAAAAGGTAATCTATAGGAGCACAACTGACACTTGATATGTGATGATTTTGAACAGCCTTTGTCTTGACTGTCAAGGAACCATGTTTTTCTTGTTTTTGTTCTTTTCTCTTCATAGTATTTGGTGAACTCTGCTTAGTGTAGGGTTAATTTTATGAGTATAAAAATAACTGAAAACTGACATTTGTAAAAAATAAGAATGGGAAAGGGAGAGAGAAGAGAGAGAAAGGTGAGAATATGAGTGGGAGGGAGGTAGTAGGGAAGAATCACCTTGGTATATATTAAATGCATGAAGTTTATATTTCATAAATAACATTCTAAAAAGACTCAGTCACAAGAACCCAGTTTAAAAATGAACAAATAATTGAATAGACATTTTAACCAAAGAAGACATACTAAGTATCCCATAAATACATGGTTAAATAAGTTAAAGATCACTACTCACTAGGTAAAGAGTCATCCCCAAGGTATATTGCACTGTGGTACAAGCAGAGCTATTAACAAGTGCTACCAGGATGTGCACATTAGGAACCTTTATACATTACCAATAGGAATTTAAGCTTTTAGTAGACCTCTTCAGCAGTTCAAGATTTCAAACATTACCTTGTGACGTGAAAATTTGTTGTATATCACTTATCAGCATTGTTCATAACTGCCAGAAATGGAAAGAACTGAAATGTCCATCGAATGGTAAAGCAAAACCTGGGGTATCCATACATGGAGCATTATTTAGTGTTACACAGTAGTGTAGCAATTATGCATGCTGCATAATAAAAGAAAGTTGAAAACATGATTTTGAATGAAGGTACTGAATTGTGCTTCTATTGTTTCTGGAATATCTTTTAGGGTAGTATATACTTTGAAGGGATAAAGTTATGGTATATGAATTAAATTTTAATGAAGCTCTTTTTAACATATCATGTATTCTTTAAATAATGTTATACTAGATTTTTTGTTGAGAAAATAATTCTAGTTTATGAACTAGATTTTTGTTCACAAAGAGCATTCTGGTATATACTCCAAAAATCAAGAAAAATATATTATTTGGCATATTTTAGAATTAACCTATCTTTCCATATGCAGTATGTTTTAAAATCATACTCTGAAAACCAATATTTTAAGGAGTTCTATGAAATAAAAACAGTACTAATTTTTAAAAAATCAAAAAATATATAAAAGAAAAAACTACCTCTATATAACAATTTTGCTAAAAACACAGTGTTCTGTCAATCTTTATTTTAAATCTTTGTCAAAAATATAGGAATTATATACTACTATATTTTTAATGATGTGTAACTATTTTAAAACTTACTTTATGTGAGTGAAGCTGAACATCTTTTCATTTAATTATTGCTTACAGCTTTTGCTTATTTTCCTGCAATGCTATGGTCTTTCTACTTTTTATTTGTTGACCTCTTTATTTAGTGAAACATTAAGCCATTGACTAAGATGCAAATTAAAAGTATATTATCTCAAAAATAATAAATAAAACATTAAGTAAAAAAAGAGCTTTAGATCACTCAAATGTTTCAGTTTCTTGAAAAGTTAATGAGATTTCTTTTGGAACCATTCTCTTTCATGCAAATTTCAAAAAGCCTTACCACATCTGTGGATTGGTCATTATTTTTTTTCTTGGAGACACTGGTGTTGATAATAGAGGCATTAAATAATTCTATCTGGTAATAAAATAGATGGATCCTATGGCAAAATTATACTTTATAATGATCCTTTTTGCTGATATAGGATAGTGAATTAATATATGAAGTTAATAAACGTGTTTATTATAATAAATATATGTTTATAAAGTTTTTTTCAGACAATATCTTGAAAGTATTTTGTACATAATATTAAATTATTAAAAAATTTCAGAAATGCATATTTGTGCTACTTATTTAATGTATATTTTTGTCTTTCCATGAAAATGAGATTTTAAACACAATAAATACCTAAGGAAAGACAGTCTTAATTTTATTTATAAAAACAATATTCAATTTTATTTTGAAAAATAATGCAAGACTGAGAAAATCCCAATAAATGAAATATTACATATTACATTTAACAACATAAATGTACAAAAGATCATGAAACTGCTATGAATGATTACGTTCCAAAATTAGATAACAAAAAATGATTCTATCCCATTATAAATATTATTTTTTGCATTAAAATAAATTTATTTTTTAATTACACTTTCAATGAACTTTTTGAGGTAACTCCATATCTTCTATTATATATTTATTTATTTTCTTATTTTTTAAAAATTTTTATTTAGTAAATATAAATTTTCAAAGTACAGTTAATGGATTACAATGGTTCCCCCCCCATAATTTCCCTCCCACTCACACTCCTCCTATCTCCCGCTCCCTCTCCCATTTCATTCACATCAAGATTCATTTTCAATTATCTTTATATACAGAAGATCAATTCAGTATATATTAAGTAAAGATTTCATCAGTTTGCACCCACACAAAAACACAAAGTGTAAAATACTGTTTCAGTACTAGTTATAGCATTAGTTCACATTGGACAACACACTAAGGACAGATCCCACATGAGAAGTAAGTACACAGTGCCTCCTGTTGTTGACTTAACAATTTGACACTCTTATTTATGGCGTCAGTAATCTCCCTAGGCTCTAGTCATGAGTTGCCAAGGCTATGGAAGAGTGAGCATTTCTATAAGAATAAATGAAGAAAGCTATTCCATTTGCAATTATCTCAAATTAAATACTTATGAGAACATTTAACCAAGGTCATAGAAGAAAACTCTACTGAAAACTAGAAAGCAATGACAAAAGATACTGCAAATTACACTAAAAAATAAAAAAAAAGATTCTTAATTTTATAGGCTGGAAGGATTAAGAATGTTGAAGTGGTCATAATACCCAGCATGATCTGTGCACTCAGGACAGTCCCTATCAAAGTTCAACATCCTTTTTCAAAGAAATAAAAAGTGTGATAAAATTTGTCAAGATCCTGAATAGCTAAAGCAATATTGAACAAAACGAACAAAGATGAAAGTATCACATTATCTGTCTTTAAAAAATATTACAAGTTTGTAATAAGCAAAATATGATATTGCCATAAAAAGGCTGACATCAACCAATGGAATACAATAAAGAGCCCAGAAAAACAACTACACATTTATCATCAATTGGCAAAGGTGTCAATATATATAATGATTGGAGAACAATTTTCAATAAATTATTTGAGGAAAAATGGTTATCAACATATAAATGGAATGAAATTGGTCTTTAATTCATCCCATATACAGGAGCTGAATCAAAATGGACTAAAAGCTTAAGTTAAAAATTCTAGAAGAAAATATTGTGGAAAACTTATACAACATTGATCCATAAAATTATTTCTTGTATATGATATCTAACATATGAGCAGCAAAGCAATAACTGACAACTGAGATTCCATGAATCTCTAAAGAATCTGAATAATAAAAGAAACAATGAACAGAGTAAAGGATAACCTGTATACTGAAAAAAATATTTGCAAACCATGTATAAGATAAGGAGATCATTTCTAAAACAGGAATAAACTCAAAGTACTCAATAGCAAGAAAATAAACAATCCTATTAAAAAATGGGTAAATGATAACAATCATTATTTTCCAAAAAGGGCTCACAAATGGTCAACAGATACATAACAAAATACACAATGTCACAATTCCTCAGGGAACTGCAAGGTAAAACTATGAAGAGATACCATCTCACATATCTTAGAATGTTTATTATCATCAAAATGATGAAAGAAATCAAATTAATTAAGGAGAAGGGGGAAATGTTGGTCAAAGGTGTGAAGTTTCAGTAAGACTGGAGGAATATGTTTGGTTCATCTATTGTTCAGCAAGGTGACGGTAATAAATAATAATATATTATGTATTTCCAAATGGTTAAAAGAGTAGAATTTAAATGTTCTAGTTTTAAAAATAGTAAGTATATGAACTAATGGATATCTTAACTAATATGATTGGGCCATTCTACAATCTATACTCCATAAATACATGCAATTATTGTCAAATGAAAATAAATATGTATCAAGAATAAATAGTTGTATACCATACAATATTAATATTCCAAGTATCTACCTACTTTTTTAAGATTTATTTATTTGGAAGAATTACTAAGAGAGAGGAAGAAACAGAGAGACATCTTCCATTCATCCACTGGTTCAATCCTCAAATGGCTGAAATGGCCATGATTGGGCCAGGATGAAGACAGGAGCCAGGGACTTCACCAGGGTCTCTCACATGAGTGGTAGGGGTCCAAACACTTGGGTCATCCTCCACTGCTTTTCCTAGGCCATTAGCAGGGAGCTAATGGGAAATGGAACATACAGAATATGAACCAGGGCCCATATGGGATGCCGGCATTGCAGGCTGTAACTTTACCCACTACACAACAATGCCTGCCCAAAGCTTCATAATAGTGATTTGAATGTTTATCAATTGCAGTTTTCTATTTCACATGAAGATTCTTTAACAAAACATTCATTTTTTATTTGAAAGCCAGAGTCACAGAAGAGAGTGAGAGGGAGAGAATTTTCTTTTTTTTAAATTTTTAAAAATATTCTATTTATTTATTTAAGACATAGAGTTAAAGAAAGAGACAGAGAGAAAGGTCTACCTTCTTTTAGTTCACTTCTCAAATGGTCACAACTGCAGGAGCTGCGCCGATCTCAAACCAGGAGCCAGGAGCTACTTCCCGGTCCCCCGGGGGTGGTGGTGCAGGGGCCCAAGCAATTGGGCCATCTTCCACTGCTTTTCCAGGCCATAGCTGAGAGCTGGATTGGAAGAGAAGGAGCTGGGACTAGAACCAGCACCCATATAGGATGCCAGCGCTGCAGGGGGAGGATTAATCTCCTATGCCATGGTGCCGGCCTGAGAGAGATATTTTCTTTTTCTTTAACTTTTATTTAATAAATATAAATTTCCAAAGTACAGCTTATGGATTATAATGGCTTCCCCCCCCCATAACTTCCCTCCCACCTGCAACCCTCCCATCTCCCGCTCCCTCTCCCATTCCATTCACATCAAGATTCATTTTTGATTCTCTTTATATACAGAAGATCAATTTAGTATATATTAAGTAAAGATTTCAACAGTTTGCACCCACACAGAAACAGAAAGTGTAAAATAATGTTTGAGTACTAGTTATACCGTTAATTCACATAGTACAACACATTAAGGACAAAGATCCTACATGAGGAGTAAGTGCACAGTGACTCCTGTTGTTGACTTAACAAATTGACACTCTTGTTTATGGCATCAGTAATCTCCCTAGGCTCTTGTTATGAGTTGCCAAGGCTACGGAAGCCTTTTGAGTTTGCTGACTCTGATCTAGCTTAGACAAGGTCATAGTCAAAGTGGAAGTTCTCTCCTCCCTTCAGAGAAAGGTACCTCCTTCTTTGATGGCCCATTCTTTCCACTGGAATCTCACTCACAGAGACCTTTCATTTAGGTTTGTTGTGGTTTTTTTTGTTTGTTTTTTGTTTGTTTATTTTGCCAGAGTGTCTTGGCTTTCCATGCCTAAAATACTTTCATGGGCTCTTCAGCCAGCTCTGAATGCCTTAAGGGTTGATTCTGAGGCCAGAGTGCTGTTGAAACATCTGCCATTCTATGAGTCTGCTGTGTATCCCACTTCCCATGTTGGAACGTTCTCTCCCTTTTTGATTCTATCAGCTGGTATTATCAGACACTAGACTTGTTTGTGTGATCCCTTTGACTCTTAGACCTATCATTATGATCAATTGTGAGTAGAAATTGATCACTTGGACTAGTGAGATGGCATTGGTACAGGCCACCTCGATGGGATGGAATTGGAATCCCCTGGTATGTTTCTAACTCTACCATTTGAGGCAAGTCAGATTGAGCATGTCCCAAATTTTACATCTCCTCCCTCTCTTATTCCTACTCTTATATTTAACAGAGATCACTTTTCATTTAAATTTATACACCTAAGAATAATTGTGTGTTAATTAAAGAGTTCAACCAATAGTATTAAGTAGAATATCAAACAATACTAAAAGGGATAAAGTATTAAATTGTACATCAACAGGACAAGGGCTGATCAAGTCACTGTTTCTCATAGTGTCCACTTCACTTCAACAGGTTTCCTTTTTGCTGCTCAGTTAGTTGTCACCAATCAGGGAGAACATTTGATATTTGTCCTTTTGGGACTGGCTTATTTCACTTAGCATGATGTTTTCCAGATTCCTCCATTTTGTTGCAAATGATCAGATTTCATTGTTTTTTTACTGCTGTTTAGTATTCTATAGAGTACATGTCCCATAATTTCTTTATCCAGTCTACCGTTGATGGGCATTTAGGTTGATTCAGGTCTTAGCTCTTGTGAATTGAGCTGCAATAAACATTAAGGTGCAGACAGCTCTTTTTTTTGCCAATTTAATTTCCTTTGGGTGAATTCCAAGGATTGGTATGGCTGGGTTGAATGGTAGGGTTATATTCAGGTTTCTGAGGAATCTCCAGACTGACTTCCATAGTGGCTTAACCAGTTTGCATTCCCACCAACAGTGAGTTAATGTCTTTTTTTTCCCACATCCTTGCCAGCATCTGTTGTTGGTAGATTTCTGAATGTGAGCTATTCTAACCGGGGTGAGGTGAAACCTCATTGTGGTTTTGATTTGCATTTCCCTGATTGCTAGTGATCTTGAACATTTTTTCATGTGCCTTTTGGCCACTGGTATTTCCTCTTTTGAAAAATGTCTATTGAGGTCCTTGGCCCATCTCTTAAGTGGGTTTTTTGTTTTGTTGTGGAGTTTCTTGATCTCTTTGTAGATTCTGGTTATTAACCCTTTATCTGTTGCATAGTTTGCAAATATTTTTTCCCATTCTGTCGGTTGCCTCTTCACTCTCCTGACTGTTTCTTTTGCAGTACAGAAACTTCTCAATTTGATGCAATCCCAATTGTTAATTTTGGTTTTGACTGCCTGTATTTCTGGATTCTTTTCCAAGTAGTCTTTGCCTGTGCCAGTATCTTGCAGGGTTTCTCCCATGTTCTCTAATAATTTGATGATGTTGGGTTGTGATTTAGGTCTTTGATCCAGGAATTGGTTTTAGATCCTTGATCATTTAAATATAAGTTGGCTATAGATGTTTGGATTGATTTCTGGTGTTTCTATTCTGTTCCATTGGTCTATCCATCTGCTTCTGTGCCAGTACCATGCTGTTTTGATTACAAGTGCCCTGTAGTATGTCCTGAAATCTGGTATTGTGATGCCTCCGGCTTTGTTTTTGTTGTACAAGATTGCTTTAGCTATTCGAGGCCGAGAGAGAGATTTTCTATCACTGGGTTCATTCAAATACCTGCAGCTGGCCGGTGCCATGGCTCACTTGGCTAATGCTCCACCTGAAGCCCAGTTGGGGTGGCTATTTCTGTCCCAATTGCTCCTCTTCCTGTCCAGCTCTCTGCTGTGGCCCAGGAGTGCAGTGGAGCATGGCCCAGGTTCTTGGGCCCTGCACCCACATGGGAGACCAAGAGGAAGCACCTGGCTTTGGGCTTCAGATGGGCACAGCATGCCAGTTGCAGCGGCCATTTTTAATGGAGCGGGGTAGCCAATGGAAAAGGAAGACCTTTTCTCTGTCTCTCTTGCTCTCACTGTCTTAACTCTGCCTGTCCAAACAAACAAACAAACAAACAAATAAACAAAATACCTGCAGCTAAGATGAACAAGTCTGATAGAGGAGGTTGGCTTTGCAGGCAGCAGCTCAACACACAGCCCGGAGACACATGAGGTGCTTTGCCCTTAGAACTGGAAGACACCTGTAGGATTGGGTGGATGTTGCTGAATATTTGAAGGATTCCACCAAAAATGACACTTTTTGTAGACTAACTGAACGATTTATACATTTTCCATGTGTGAGATGTTAAAAGATTGGGAAGCCTAGATGATAGCATGTAAGGACATACGTATTCAGAATTATATTAAGCCAAAGCCCTGGTAGTTAATTGTCTATCTCCATGATATTTCTTCTATTGATGTTGCTATCTTTTGGCTCAGTATTTGCTCATGCAAATGTGGTGCAAAATAACTATCTACCTTATACAAGAAATCAGAAATAAAAATGAAGGTACTAGAAAAGCAAAGTTGATTACACTTGTTAACAGATGATTGCATGTAATATAAATTTGTCCTGTTATCATATTATTAAAATAAATACACACTTATTCCTAATCTATATAGTAGGATAACATTTTATAACTTATGAGCATGGTCATTTAGACAATAATAGAATGTTAATAAAATATCAACCCATACTCAATATTGAAAGTAATGAAAATATTAAAAACCTTCATTTTCTGTAGAATGATTAATTAAATTGGCTAATGTAACTGAACTACAATCCTTATTCATGTTCTTCCCACATGGCAACATCAACTGAGCTTTGTAAAGAGAAGTATTTGCCATCCTTTGCCAAAATTTATCCTGAAGTAAATACATATTGAACAGTGTGGGAGCCATAGCAAGTGACCCTTCATCAAAAGCAATATGTTTCTGTTAAACAATCTGTATGCAACAGGCAGTAAGCAGAAAGAAACTGTATTTTCCCCCATCATTATCCTTTCACTCTCATTTTTTTGAGTTCTTTTTTTATTTTTATTTTATTTTATTTTATTTTTTAAATTTTTTTGACAGGCAGAGTGGACAGTGAGAGAGAGAGACAGAGAGAGAAAGGTCTTCCTTTGCCGTTGGTTCACCCTCCAATGGCCGCCGCGGCTGGTGTGCTGCAGCCGGCATACCGCGCTGATCCGATGGCAGGAGCCAGGAGCCAGGTGCTTCTCCTGGTCTCCCATGGTGTGCAGGGCCCAAGCACCTGGGCCATCCTCCACTGCACTCCCGGGCCACAGCAGAGAGCTGGCCTGGAAGAGGGGCAACCGGGACAGAATCCAGCGCCCCGACCGGGACAAGAACCTGGTGTGCCGGTGCCGCTAGGCGGAGGATTAGCCTAGTGAGTCGCGGCGCCGGCCATTTTTTTGAGTTCTTATTTGCCCAGCAGTATTCTTTGCCATATAAAATTTCTTAAGTTGTGTGTAACTTTTAAAGTTCCTCTCATACTAAAAAAAATCAGAAATTCTAAGTTTTATACATTAAAGACAGTATTAAATTATAGTTACTTCTGACCTTGGGACGGCCTTATATTTAAAAGCTTACATAATATGGATTGATGGGGTGGGAGGGAAGAATCATGTTTTGTGTAATGATTCCTTGATCTGTTTTGTACTTGCCTTATGTTGAAGTGAGACTCTTTAGAATGAGAAGAAGAAATAGGACAAGTAATATTAGGTAATATTTAGAAATATAGAGTAGTATTACCATCTGCTTTATGCCTTGTCTATGTTTGCAATATCCTCATACTCACCAATCCTTTTAAAAACTCAGCAAGATTATGAGATTAAGGTTTCTCTCTCTCTCTCTCTCTCTCTCTCTCTCTCTCTCTCCCCTTCTCCCTCTCTGCGTCTCCTCTCTCCCTCTCTGTCTACTTTGGAGTCTTCTGAATTCATTGCAAACCAACATACATATACATGCTTTATTATTTTGTGTGAATCATACTTTATTCTGCTTTTGAGACTTATCAATTTAAGATGGGATGAGTTCACTTTTGTTATTCAGAATAAAATGCATTTATAACACAAAACATGCATATACACATCCAAACATACATGCACAGTGGGTCCCTAAAATTCACTAGGACAAAGTAGATATTACAAATTTAAGAAGATCTAATTAATAAAAAGAAGAAATGAAAAACAAAATCTCAAAACAGGCAAACTGGTAAAGCTCCAGAAATGTTATTCTATTCCCTGTGTTTCTTCTACTCTTTGCCCTTGAACCTTATGCAACTATTAGCTCTATCCAGCGTTTACATTGGTGTACAGATATTGTAAACGTATATGATTAGCAACCATGCTATTGGACTAGAATAACCTATTTTATTTTTTAATCTAAAATTCTACTGGCATGAACAATAGCAACAGAAAAAAAAATCAATTGACCTATGAACCCCTGCAAGCAGGATCTGCATTGTGCATGCTGTGTAGTGTGTGTCATTTCAGATGAAGGCTGTCTGATTAGATGATTCATGACCTCCATTTGCAAATTAGATGGCAGTGCTTGGAATAAGTGCTTGGTCTCTAATTTGTAGCTGTATAAAGTGAAAGTCATTGCTTTGTTTTTCCTCGAAGCGAAAGAGTTTATTAGAGAAAGTACAGTTATTACAATGTCTATAATTAGGAGTAGAAGCAATACACATTCTGGAAAGATTCACAATGCATTAGCTTTGTTTAATTCAGACAATGGGGGAAGAAATTTTAAGCAGAACCCAACCAATGGAAAAATTGATAGATATGGAGCTGATTAGCTTTTCAATCATTACACCACGAAAGTAATTCATACTGAAAAAAGCAAAATGTCCTTTGGCAATATAGGCAAAGGCCACTGCAAATAATTT